>NW_009944661.1:14453-44113 GCF_000696875.1 Nestor notabilis
ACAATACACAGGTTTTGTTCCAAACATCTTTGGAGGACCCTTTGACAGTTTCCAGGCTCAACTACCGAAGGCTCAACTGACACTTTTAGAGGACCTACATTAGCTGCAAGTTCTCATGAGTCTTGACACTGACCTTCCTCTTCTCGGCACACCAGAACCTGGATCAAATCTTCACTATTTTGAATAATTCAGACTAATTAAACAAAACCAAACCCAAAGAAGCAGAACGAACGACCAGCATTCTAAAGTGAAGGGTTTGAATTACTTGCTGATACTACCCCTCTTTCACTTTATTTCCCTAAGTTACATTCAGATACATGTTTCTTTTAAAACAGTAATTAGAAGAAGCATTCTCAATTAACCACTTTTGCAGGAGGGCTTTTTGCTATTTTAAGTGCAGTGCACCAAACTTACCGCATCACTCTGGGGCTGTGAGATCACAACAGGCTGTCCTGAATCACACGTCTCCCGTATATTAACATGCAGTGGAATGTCTCCTGTATCAAAAATACCAAGATACACATATGTGAATACCTAATATTTCTTAAATGTTTCATTAAAATATGCCCTGAAGCAACTTGAAATCAAATTCCTGTTTGGTATAGTCTTTGAATTACTTAAGCTCAAAACATTAGCATTTAAAATGAAAATTGGCTGCAGTACAATTTCTGTACATCCATAATGATTAATGCCAAACATATTCTGTGTCTTTTATTCTCTGAATAGGACGGACCATACTTTGCAGTCATTTATTACAAAGCTGGCTTGCTTTTTTGATGGAATAAACAGAAAAACACAGGCTGGGATACAAATTATTTTGCATATATAAAAAAGATTGTATGAGTGGTAGGTAAATGCTTAGCATGCATCTTACTGTTGCCTATCTATCTCCTCCATTGTATATTCTTTCCAGTGCTGTTTTAAGATTCTAATCACTATTCAAATACTTTTTTGAATACTTAATTTTGAAATAATAGCATTTGTTATTGTCCTTATTAGGCTTTGGATCCAGTTAAAAGGTAGACAACTATTCAGTTCATTCTTCTTTCCAACAGAAATCTTCTTTCTATTCTGCTTTTATAACAAGCAGGAAACTGTCAGAGAGGAAAGGAACACTCTAATGGAGAATCAATTAGCAGCCCTATTCCACTCTGAAGCATACTTTCTGAAATAGTTTTTCAGCACTACAGAAAACTTGGAATTTCCATGTTTAGTTCATTGCTACATAGATAATTATGGAGTAACCTGAAGACCAACTTTTCTTTAATGGAAGATAGAACTACATTTTAGATGCAAACAGAACAACCTACCTTAGTTCAATCTCCACTGGTCTCAGAAACTGTATCTGTTTAATCATATACTTAGCAACATTTATTTAACCCAAACCAAAGCCAGTGTAAATCACTGAAGTTCAAAGTAGTCCGAAAAAGAAACACTAAAAATTAAACATTAAAAAAAAAATATATGAAAGAAGATTGACACAGCTTAAGAGATTTAAAAAAAAAAAAAAAAAAAAAACCACACAAAAAATCACCCTGAAAGCAAGCAGTAATACAAACAAAAGACCTAACAAATAGCAAACACAAAAGCTGTAGCTCCATTAGGGAGCTGAATCTTTGAAAAATTTGTTATCTTGACTTGTAATATGATCATTACAGTCCATTTCCCTCAAATTTGTTTCTTACTTGTTTCAGTCATGAATTAATTTCTTCAGACATAAAGCACAGAAGTCTGTTCATTTATTCATTACAAAATATATTTAGGGGGTCCTTTAAAAATTGTCCTTGAGGGGTTTTTTGTGTTTTGGTTTGGTTTTGTTTGTTTGTTGGGCTTTTTTAACGTTAGACATTCTTAATAGAATAACAGAAACTTTGTAAATCTCCCAGAAGTTAGTTCGTACCATTATTTCATGCAGCGCCTAATCTTGGCTTTTTTCCCCAAGAATGTTTTGTTCATGAAAAAAATACTTCTTCACTATCAGCTTAATAACAAGCTCAGAGAATTACAAAGAGAACTTACAAAGATGTGCTGGTACTACATGAATGTAACAGAATTTGTATGAGCAAAAGTGCAAGTCAGAAGTTTTTGCACTATTCACTACAGAACATGATGAGAACATGCCACTGTACCTTTTTCTGATACTAAGAATTATTGCTGGCTGCAGTAAAAGGGTAAGTGCTGAGAATAATCTGAATTTACTGTAGGAAGTAAAAACTAAAAGAATATTAGAAATCTGGGAGGCACTGTTGCTGGTTCTATTAGCAGATGCAGTTTAAAAAGTTAGGAAGTGCCAAGGTCAAGATGGAGTGTACAGAAATTATCTTAATATTATGTATATTAATGGTATAGCTTTATGGTGACAGTTACTGTCACCAAACTAAAATAAAGCTGAATACGGGTATTTCAGAGACAGGGAGAGAAATAATCAGCAGCACAGTCTTTCTTACAAAGTTTGGCACGCTTTCCTTTAGATAACAATAAAAAGACAAGACAATCAAAAGTATGTGAAACAATGAACTATGTAAAAAGGTTCACTGTCAAATGGTAATTGTCTTCTGTCATAAACAAAAACCAAAGGAGGTATACAGTAATATTAAAGGCAGCCAATTCTGAGCAAATAAAAGGAAAATACTTTTCTATTCTGCACATTATTAGCTTGAGGAGTTTGTCAGATGTTATCATGGAAAGTAAAACCTTGTCAGTTCTCACAAAAGGACTAGGTGCTTAGTTGAACAAACAGAACAGCCACAGGTGCAAAATAAATTTAGAGAATTAAAAATTTAGCAGTACTAATTTTAAATACATACATTTATTATATACATATAAAAATAAGTTCTTCAGTGTTTCGGGCAGAATTCAAATAACATTGGGAAAAAACTTTCACTTCGGACAGATTAATGTAAAATCTGTACGCAGAAATTCTTATAATACCATACTATGTAATGGTTATCCCTGGAAGGAGGAGAATACTAATCAGATCAAGTACCATAATTCTAAATTTAACCCTTGGGGTATTATTCTTTCATTAACAGTTTGAAAGTAAACTTCACTCTATTTTTCTTCATAGATCTCATCCATCCCCACTAAACCCGTAAATCTCTCACATCACTCCTAATTAAATGCAATCACAATCAGTTCTGGCCTCTTAGGGAATAACAAAAACCATCTATGGGACCATTGGCATGGTACATGATTTGTGCCTGTGTATCTAAATGCATGTTTGATTCAATGGCTTGAAGAGGATTTGTATCCATCCACATAAACCAGGGCTGCAGAAGTCCCCCTGGGACACTTCATTATATATTCAGAAAACTAAGAGATAGCCCAAAAGCAGGTCTTTAATTATGTGTTGCCTTGCTATCTTAACTTTATGTCAGACCTTGATGTTTCTGTGTTGATTTTCCTAAGTGAGCTTCCTGGTTCTTTTTAATGAATTAGCTATGGAAAATCATTGAGATAATTAGAGTAATACATGGAAACACATCATTAGCACATGCAATTATCCCATTTACCAACTTAATTATGCTATGTTACATTCTGTGATTTTTTTACTGACAGCACAGGTTGAAATATGCCTTTTTAAAATAGCAATGCTTATTTTAAAGATCAATGTGTATTTTAGCTTACAGGCATGCCAGATTGTTTAATCATGGCTAATTCTTGTTTTCAATAAAGATAAATATTCTTTTGAAACAACGTTTTGCACTTCAGCGTATTCTTTTAATCTCAACACTTAAATACAATCATTACAGTCTGCTTGCTTCCATACAAGAGTCAAGATATCTTCATATGGGCAGAAAACTCACTACTTTCGAGGGACTGCATTTCAAATTACCATATTTATTTCAATATGTAACGACTCATTTCATTTCAATGAAATACATGAAAAAAATTCTACTGACATTAACAGACAGAGTTTAGGTCTGTTTTACAAGACCAAATAGAAATTTTCGTTATTGGTAGAAATTGCTGTATGATCAAGAACATAGTGAATTTCAGGTAAACTAGGATTATGCAGTTACACATCTTAGTTAATGCTTCCCACATGCACACAAGTATTTTTTTATTCAAAAATAAAACTGTATCTGTATTCTCACCTAAAATATCCAATCCAAGGGTTTTTGCTAGATCTCTTACACCATCAGTTCCAAAAATGTGCGTCTCATGCTTACACTTGGGACATTGGAAAACACTCATATTTTGAATCAGTCCTAAAACCTGTTAAAGAAAGGAATGTGCAAACCTGGGATTCAAGCATCGGCATTTCAATTACTTATGTCTGACAATAAGGAAGAGGTTATCAACAATGAACTGACTCATTTATGATGAGAACTAGTACATATATGCTAAATATATATAATCAGATGCATTAACATCATTATCAACTATTCTTAGTCATCTCAGTTGCACTACCATTTCTTTATTATCTCAAGTTTTCACATTTATACCTCTCAAAGATGAACAAACTTATTTCTAACAAAAAGTACCTCTTACACAGATTTATCTTTCCAAGAACTCTCCCTGTCAGTGTTTCATTTCTGAGCTCTGAATACTGAATGAATTTTCAAGTTGTATTTTATAGCTTTGTAATTTGCAGTTTCAGGAAACACAAAATAAAAACATACCATTACAAGAAATGACACAATCAGACATGCTTTTAAGATGTTTTTGCAAGTTATTCATTACAAAAAGAGCCAGATTTGTTATTGTTCTGAAGAGCAGAAACACATTTTAAAGATCAAACAAAAGAAATAATTATGTGAAACTAAGCGGCAAAAAGCACAGCATAAAAATCTAATTCACATGTATTAGGTACCTTTCTGTTGATGCCAGGTGTTCAACATCATCCTTGCAAAATATGTCCAAAGAAAATTTGCCAAATCATGCACACAAAAATCTTCTTTTAAATGTACAATAATGATAATGATAGCATTGATCTCATTTAATTCACCTAGTAACCAAAACCGTTTATTGAGCCAGAGCAGGATTTCTCAAAATGATGAAAACAGCATTCAAGCACTACAGGGTAAAAGTTTCTACCCATCTGCTAATCAACAGAAGACCTGCTTTACAAGGCTCCATGATACAATATTACACTTGAAGATTTATGTTATCTAGATATGTCAAACACACTATAGCCAAGTTTTAAAAATATGAATATATATTTCCAAGAACAAAAAGCTGATACTTACTTTGTAACTTTTAAATTTCCCTGAGCATTCTAGTTTTGTGCTTGAACAAGCTGGCCTGTATATTAGAAGAGTAACATATCCACTATGCTAATAAAGCATATCTAAAAGGATATACCAGTGTCCAATGCAAACAACAAATATTGTTATTTAATTAAGACTGAATGTGCAACTTTTGGCAGCAAACCCAAAAATAAACAAGTATGTTACTTTCAATATCTTACTAAAAATTTCCTTAGATACAAGCTAAAAATGATCAAAATACGATCACGTGTTTTTTTGTTACCACCATTAGTGCATTTCTAAGAAGTCTTCCTTTACTTATGTAAAACTTTCAGAAGGTTTAAAGCAAGGAACATTTTAAGAAACAGTAAGAACAATAAAGATTACCTACTTTCAATTTAACACCACAACTTTCCCCATTTTCTACTCTGTGGGACTGCCAGAGGAGCAAGAGGAACATATTTCTATTTACTGGGATGTTATTACAAGTAATTTTCTCATACAGTTCTTAAACTAACAGACAGGAAATACTACACAGCCAAGGGTACAAGGTGCAGGGCAGGTAAAAAAAGCTCTCTACACAACTTTAGTGCTGAAGTGTATTTTTAACACACATATTTCTGCAGATATATTTACGGAAGGAAGAGAGTTCACTAGGATCTCCGGAGCTTTTAAATCTACAGACAAAGTAATAGGTCTTGCTAATAAAGTCAGTAATAACTCTCATTTCCCTGCTCAAATAACCGATCTGGAATAGCTTCAAAGCAGCTGTTCATGTCTACACAAACTATCCCACAAGAATGTGTGAATCTTATTTTAGTCCATAGTGAGTTTCTTTCCCTGTACATCTCTCAGCAAACTTGGCTCAGTAATGACATGAAAACTAGTATGATGAGATGCACCCCAAACAGGAGCTAAACTATGGAAGCAGAGGAGAGGATAGTTACAATACATGGAACTGAATTTCATTTAGTTGAATCATTATTTTAAATGGTGAAGAGACATCTATCAAGAAACACCAGGAAAAGAAGAAACCTTTCATTATAAATAATGTGCACACACAGTTTCTGAATGTTTACATGTATCTTATGTTCAACTAAACTGGTTACAACAAATCACACCAAAATCCAAAGAGGCTACCTTCTAAGTTACAGCAAATACAATGAGAAAATAAAAGCCCTCTGTCTTTACTCAAGGAGACAACTCCTGAGAAACCCAATTAAGTCTTACACTGTACTTGAGGACGGACAGCGCTGAGGTCCGACTCCAACCTGACAGGGGCTGAAGTGATCAGAGTTACAGTTCCACATCAACTTCCTAAGTAATCATCAGTCAGAAACTTGATATTTTAGTACTTCAAGTAAAGACGCACAATAGTATTTATGTCTTCCTGCCTTTCATCTTATAATGAGCAACTTTTGGCTCTAGCATCCACTCCCAGTATAAAGCCATAATCTTGGCTGGTACTCTGGTTGCTACAGAAATACCTCTAAGTACACAGACAAATAATCAATTTTAATACATCTTAGAAGGAAATACATAGCTTAGTTTACATAAGCAGTTTTTTTGAAGCCTGTGAAATCCACAACATAACCTTCCAGTTCCAGGAAACTACCAGAAAAGTTGCAGATTTAACTATATGCCCATCCTTTTCTTTTGGGATTATGATTGATAGGATAAATCATACTGAACTGAACTCAATTTCAACAGGTGAAAATAGGCAACTTTTTCCTAAATACTCAAAGTTATTCACTTTTCTGGTTTTGTCACCTGCGCAGAGCAAGCCTTTGGGATGCACAAAAACGATGGGCAAACTCACATAATGGGAAAGAATCTTGAAACTTGTTGTGATAGAAGTCAGCATCACTTTGCAAACTCCTTCCCTACCAGGTGTGCTCCACTGCACAAGAGATGGCATTCCTCTTCTGATGACTATGTCCTAAGACTGAAAATGAGATTTTTGCATTGTAATCCTGGTTCTAACACTGACTCTCATTGCCAGCTTTTCATCAGTTCCTTCAGTTGTTCAACATTTCAATGCAGTAAAGGAGAAATACTGTTAACAACTGTGATCTGACTGTGATAATACTACATGTCATTTCAGACTCAGGGCTGAGGGGAAGATGGTGTATGTATACCTGTATGTACAAGGAAAAGACTCCCGTTCATTAAATATAAGCAAGCCTATTCAAAGACTCAAAACTCAGCAACCTATAGACTTTCTGCTTCTTTGAAAAGTAGACTCCTTGCAAGCACTTTTTAAAGATTAAAGATTTTAAAGATCAGTCAATTATACAATCAGGATACGCACTTTTAGCACAGTCCCACAGATTCCACCTTCTTTGATGTAAACCTCAGGTTTGAAGTTGTCCATTACAAGTGACGTAACTGAATTTTCTTTAGATTCTCAGATTTTGTTGACATTTAGAACTGTAATAAGTAGGCAGGGACTGCTTTATACTGGAGTAAATGATAGATCTGTACTGATGCACATATAAGGTTAAAATAAAATGAAGCAGCACCATGAAAAAGGTAAGACCTGATGACTGGCTGAAGTGCACTCAGCATCTGTCACAACAGCTTCGCTATGCCTTTCATTTCATTTAGAACGATCTGAAAATACCAGCAGATCAAAATACACCATATTTAATACCTTAGCTACCATTAGTCATTAATAACAGCCAAGCCTATCCTAGAATGCATAATTTTCATAGAGGCCATTCCCTTCTAAGAACATTGAACTAACCAGACTTAGAAAGAAATCTTGGTAATTTCTCATTAAATAGAAAGGCAAATCCAGCAAAATAGTAACCTGAAGACAGTTTTATTTCTGTTCAGGTTAGCATGCTAAAATTTTGCATGATTTTAGCAAACCCAAACATAAAATGAAAACAAAACACTTTATGTTTTTCTTCTGTTATATATATTTGTTTTTCTTCTAGCAGCAAATGATAAATGCTACTGTAGTTTCATTTCGGTGCAAATATGCTTAAGGAATAGCTACAATAAGGAATTTATCAATGCATTTCTTTTGTTAAGCTATTTTATAAACTACAGAAAACCAAAAAAACCCCACCCCACAAACCAAAACAAAACCCTAAAAACAAAACAAAACAACAACAACCAAAAAAGAAAAAAATCACAACCTAGAAACAGCCACTTCAAGATTTCTTTCGCATTTTTTAAATTAACAAAGCATGAGCTATAGAAGAAATTTGCTCTCAATAAAGAGTAGAAGTAACCTTCATACAGATACGAAAGAAGTACTACATGGCTTTTTTTCTTTACTGTTAAAGATACTGAAACATATTTCAGTTTATATTTTCTCATCAACTGCACATTTCAAATGAAAACTGAATCGCTTCATGAGCATACTCCAGAGTATAACACTCAGTTACTTAGCAACTTGTAGCACACATAGAAAATACCAAGTCAAAGATGCCACCCCGCTTAATATTTTCTCTTAATCTATATGAATAGTGTAGATATTTTAAATTTTGCATTTTCCAAACAAGAAAGCTACCATACAAGCTACAAGGCTCATGAAAAGAAAGTGATACAGACAGCCTTCTGCTTGTCATGATAGTCATGGAGCCCTTCAAATGGTAAAGTAACAATTAGGTATAGGTATATCTTCCAAAACCGTACATTTCCATCTTAAAATAAAGCAATATAAGATTTTTCCACATTTCAAGAAATATTAGATTTTAACCTCTAACACAGACAGTGCCGAAGAGAACACATAATGAGGACATAGTAAGACAGTATAATGGGAAAGCTCACAGTACTTGATAAGATACTCTGTTCAGCAGCCTGATCCATTCCAGGTGATTAAACAAACTGACTTAAAAGAAATTAAGTACTATTACAACCTCTGCCTAAGGACATTCTTTCCTTTCTGTTAAAACAAGTTCCTGATACAAATATAAGATGGATTCTAATCTCTAGTTTTCAAACAAGAATTTATGAAATCCAAGTGATTCCTGAATGGTTTGTTGACCTACTGCAGTACTAATTTTAGGGGTTTTTTTACATTTTGGGGACACAATCTACTGATATATTTAATATAGGGGCTTACAGGTACGTGAACTTTTCGAAACATTTCAGCTCCTTTGTGTGCATCCAGTAAAGCCACGTCTTGTGGAGTGGAGATGATCACAGCACCTGGGAAAAGAAAACATGAAATACCATTAAAATGTGTATTATAAATTATACTGAAATAGTTTTACTATCTAGTACATGCTACCAGATTCCAAGTTGGCACACATTTATATGCCTTTTTTTTTTTTAAGGATGAAAATGATGCTACCTTTTTTTATTACGCAATGACCAAAATCACTGACAAATGATGAGAAATATAAAGTGACAGAAATAATTTTGATATTTTCATCATAAGTTTTCTATGTAGAAACGACTTATATTTTCTGAATGAGGAAACTGACCTAGCTGTCATACGACCATTAATAGAAGACAACAGAAGACAGGGTCCATATGCTGACAAGCTGCAAAGGTGGTACTCTGGGAAAATATACACAGTAGCTGTCCCATTCAATAGCTATGTTTGAAAGTTTATGATTTAACAATAAGCCTTGTCCTAAAATCAAGAGGCAGCTGCCTGTGATGAGACTGTTGCTTTCTGAATCTGCTACTCTTTCTGTTACAACCACTGACAGGCACAGTCTTGAAACATCTTATACTAGACACACCACCAGTGGGTTTGTATGAATGATACCAGAAAACAGGAGGAGAACTCATGCACACTTGCACTAGGTTCGAAAACTGTTAAGTACTGCTCGCTGTTCAGACATGGCTCCAGGCTTGCTGATAATGAGTACTCCCAAGCATATAAAACAGCTAGAATCTAATCTTTGTCAAAGATTAGAATCTAAAGTAAGCCTATAGGTTACTATCCTATGTTACCCTGTATCACTTCTTGATAAATACAGCCTGCAAAACCAATACAGACATAATTGCCACATCACTTCACAAAGAGCATGTTTGCATATTGCTCAGGGGTTTCAATTCCTCAAAACTTGCATAAAGCACCTGCTCATTCTCATCCCTATTTCAGAAAAATTCAATGTAAAGGAGAACTTTACTGGCCAATTGATTTAGGTCTGGTTTCACAGTGACCATCCAGTCTCCAAAGTATCTGTTACAAAAGCATCTCTGCAGAGCCATGTTAAGCCAACCTCACATAAGACATTTATGGCAAACTTCACACTAACGGCAATTACAACAGACAAGTTTAGATGCATGAGACAGAGTTTCTTACTGGGCCTGCAGTTCCCAACCACACATGGCAAAGAAGTGTGTAGGATTCCAGCAGCACACAACACTGGCATTGCTGGCATCGGCCAGAGCACCAGGAGCCTTGATGTGCCGAGAGCTCTCCCATCTGTGGCAGCACTGGGACAGGGAGCCCGGTCCCTCATACCAGCCCCACGCCATCCGCTGCCTGCCTGGTGGCATCCTGCCTGCCTGACAGCTAGCCGTTTCCAAACACCGCCTGACAGCGCGTTTGAGTGTTTTCAACCAGCGTTAACCTCTAATTTGTGAGAGAAAAATACAATCTGGCACCTCGATCCTGAAAAGCTGCCAATCTCTGCCTTACATAATATTAGACACAAGTCCAAAAACTGAACTGCATATGCAATGTACTAAGCAAATGCAATTTCCCTATTGTTCACTAAAACTCTGGCATTCAAGTAATTTGCTGGTTTTCCTAAGTGAACCTTTTTCCAACAGCATCATGAAGAGTAACACAGAAGCCCTTCAGTTACATGCAAGTCACCTTAGCTCCTTTTTTCACTATGTGTATGGTTATGCTTTGCAGCTAACACTGAAACGTAGGACTAATTCCACAAAATGAACGCACCCAACCCTGAAAGTACAATCCACAAATAAACAATTGAGACTCAGAGTCCTAGGGGTTTCTGCATATTTGTAAAACAAAAGTTTTTCAATACTTGGAAAAAATGCTTATTACTGCTTTCTTTTCAAACAAATTTGGAAATTTGTGTCTTATGTGTATACACTCATGTTAGCTCTTCCACATGTAAGTTTATGCTCCTCTCTGAAGATGCTGGCTCAGCATTCCCTCAATCTTCAGGCAGAAGCCAATATGCAGTTGACAAAACTGAAGTTTTTTTCTTTTTTAAGAATCCAGTAATTGTCATGGCATAAAGAACAGTGAAAACACCCACTAGAACCACAAGTAGCATATCCAAGAAATTTTTTTGACTAACAAATTCTCACCCAAAGGGAAAAAGCTAAAATGCCAAAAAGACCCAACCAATGGCACATTGCAGAGGTTAGGCTGCCGCAAACACCAACTCCCTGTGTGAGAAACTGGCTTCTGAAATACGTGAGTTAAAATTACGCTCATGGACAACTTGCATGTCTTCTTCCACAGAACGAAAGCCAACATGCTCAAGAAGCTGCTGCTGAGGGTGTAATAGGTGTGCCTCTCCTATTTTCCTTTCACTCTGAGCTGGATTACAGACAAAATTTATTCACAGCCAAGTTGTGCTGACTTACACCACAACGCCCTTTAAAATAAGTACCTTTTCTTTTTCTTTGGTACAACTGCTAGTCCAGCAAACCCAACCTGAAGTTCAAGAATTCAAATTATTATCAGCATTATTTCCTTCACTAGCAGCTGAATATGGGCAATGAGACTTTTTATGGTGCACTCCTCACAAGATAAGTTTGCTTATGTTTAATTCAGCAAGTGATTTAAATGATGAGCAAGAAAGAACACAGCCCATACTTTCTTTGCTATCTTGGCTCTACATGGTTAACAGGGATATCAAAGTGTAAAAATTTATTTTGATCAATAAAGTAGTGAAATATGACTGAATTCATATGCACAGTATGTCTCTTGAAGCAATACATGCAATGTTTACACAAGCCTCTGTCTGAATGAGGCAAACAAAGGCTGACAAATTGAACAGGGAAACTGCAGAAACTATAATGCTATCACATAGCACATTAAAACATACTACAAATTCTGTTTGCAGCTGTGTGCAGAACAGTGATTTTTGTGCCTTGAGCATAGTAAGGATATCTAAGCTGAACACATTTAGGTTTAACTGACATATCTACTTATTCATGCATTCCATTTATTTCTGTAACTTCACCATATTCTAGTTGACAAAAGAAGCTGATGCATGTCGCATTAGTAAAAACTGTGCTAACTATATAATAGCATGCATAATACATAGAAACTGCACTAACAGCAGCCTGTAACACTGATGTTTGCTTTTCCTTTTTAACCCCAGCTCCTTAATCCTCAGTAAGAGAGAAGCGTGCCTACACAGCACATTGATACTCATCTTTCTGGTGGACTGGTGTTCAGGAAACTACAAGTGCTGAAACAGCCCATAATTTCTGTGAACAGTAAATATCACCTATATTCACTGTATCATTAAGGTTTGCATTAGATACTCTGGGTTACAAGGTGTAAGGTGGAATCTCGCCAAACCTTAGCTATAGTCAATTTCCACCCAAGCAATAAATAGGCAGTTCTAATAGGCAGCCCATAAGCAGCAGTTTAGAAGGTCTACCTTAGGATGAAAAGCATCCCTCTAACTGTTTTTTTCCCTCCAGTGTCTTCAAAGGCAGACTTCAGAACCAGGCTTCATGCATCTCATCCAAACAGCTTAAGAACCCCTCCAAACATAAGTATTACACTGTGTCTTCTATAACCCTGAATCTTATTAACTTAGCAAATAATATCATCTCAAAACCTGCAGAGTGAGATGTAACTAACCAAACTGACTGACAAACACCATTCTGGAGAATGAAGACACAGAAGGATATCCTATATTTTTCTAATAATTGCATCTACTGATTGACAGGTGCTAAACACTCTTGCAGGCCTCAGTGCAGATGTGGATGGCCTGAGACCACACCACTCATGGATTTTTTACAACTTTTGTTACCTTTTCCACCATATCCATTTCAAACTGCTAGGCAAGACTTTCAAGTTATTAATAGCTTAGTGAATCTGAATCTTCCTATTGTGGATCTCTTCAGAGTCCCTCTCACCTCTGTTAAATTTCTTGTTACCTCTTATGTAAACTGTGCTTGCAATTACAGATTCAGTCTGTACTTGAAAATGCAGAAAAAGATCTTGCAATAACAAAGATTTCTGTCTTTGCTAGGATTTCAGCTAGCAATTATTACAGATACATTAACATTTAAAAATTGTCCATCTCCTTGGATAAACCTTGTAAAGAGGTTCCTATAGCTTTTGTATGTGATATCTCATTACAACTAGCAGCTTAAAAACCACTAGTGTGATTTGCCCTTAAGGTATGAGACACATTCCCAGCTCAGAACTGTCCCAGAGGCAGGATCCTAGCTGTTACACCTCCAGTTTGTTTGCTACATTCTTCTTGGAGGAGACTTTGAACAACTGCTCAGACACTGTATGTTTCCAAAAGCCACACATCCTCCTCTGCCCACGAACTAGTGTGTAATTAGAGACTGGGACACTACCGCTTTGCCCACATGAAAAGAGGACATAAATCTTAAGAGAAGCTTCTTCCTCCTGGCAAAGGGAACTGTCAGTGAAACCACTGAGCTAAGGAGTCTCACAAGCTGAATAAAGCTGTCACCCTGAAGTTAAACTGCCCTCATCTAACTGATCAGTAAGTATTATAACATCCATTTCACACTAGATCACATGAGGAAAGACGTGGAAAGACAACTCTCACTATGTTAAAATGTCACACTAATACAATTTACAATGCAATATTTATTTAGCGAAGTGAAAAGACTCAAAACATTTGCAATAACATCTGTGAACAAGCATTATTTGCAAAGTATAGGCGTTAAATAAAAAGTAACTCCCTCACAGACATTCTGCCACTTTACACTTTTCCTTGGCTAATCTGAATTAGCATTTTTCCACTCAACTTCATTCCACCTCCTGCTTTCAAGGGCATTTGCCAGTCATGTCCAGATTATAATGAGCATTTTACTAGGCAAGAGAAAAGTCCAAACAGTCTCTTTTGACAAATGAATATAATTTTTCTTAAATGAGAGGTCCCAATGTAAAGAGGAGAAGTAAAAGAGTGATGCTACTACAGGAAAAAGACCACACTCAATTCACCTTCCCCCGCCAGAGGTGGGAATGGTAAGGGGCAGATTTAAACATTTATTATCTCATAATAAATAGCAAAAGGAGAGAATGTGGTATGGATTTCTCTCATCTTTTGCAATTGTCAGCAGAACACTATGCTCGTTTATTCCTCCTATTCAGAATAATTGGTCTAAAAAGTCCCACAAGGCAACTGGAGCTAATCTAGTACTTAACATACACTGAGCCACTATTGCCAGACCTTGCAGAACCTCGGTTTTCAAAGCCTCTATACTTCACAGCTTTTTTTCCCCCAGTACCTGCAAACTGGTTTTAGGAATGATAAAATCTAAAGAACTTGCCCATAATATACTGTAACTTCAGCTTTGACAGGTAGTGTGTCTTAAATCAATCTCCATGAGCCAAGAGTTAAATTTAAATTTATCCTGAAGAGTGTGAGGCATTAATGTGTAAATTCATACTGTATTTTGATCTTGAAATTAAGTTTACAGAGTCTACCGAGTCTGACACTTCATAATGAAGTACCAGGAGTGTCCAAAGCTAAGATAACCAAGATGACAATTTGCATTTGTCAGCTAGATTTTTTCTGACAACAGAAGCAAAACTACTTCAGCATACAAATTATATTTGGATTAATACAAAGAACTATTTTAAAATCCCCACTGGTGTGACTAAGATCTTGGGGTGGTGGGTTTTTTTTTGCTTTTTAATCTATTCTAAACCTACGGCCCTTCCTTTCCTGCATTTATTTAGAATATCAAAATAGAGCATGAAAGAAAGAGTAAATATACATAAAAATCTGATATTACAAATATTTGCCATTGAAAAATAGATCAAGTAAAATCTACTATTACCCAGATGACTTCCATAAAGTATCTTCAAAAATTTACTGTAGAAACTAATTATGCACCTCTTCCACAAAAGAAGAAAGCAAGCTCAGAAATGGAGAGAAACATTGTATGTTACTGTTAAACTAAAGGGAAAGAAGATCAGATGCCTTGCAAGTGTGATTTGCATCAAAGTAAGAAATATTCAACAAGAGGCAAACAGACACTTACACAAAGAGCAATGACAGAATACAGATACACCTCTAATTTTTTAACTGTATGTTACACACAATTTGTACTGCAGCACTGGGTTGGGGTTTTTTTTATCATTTCTCTTCAGAAAAGACGAGAATAGCACTGTACCTACTCAGCTCGCAATTCCAGGGGATTATAAAGACACCTTTATCTAACTAATCACATTTTTCTTCCACAACAATTCCTGCATAGTTTTATAAACTATCCAACAATATTTTAGTTTTTAAAATCTCATCTGAAATTCTCTTTTTTGTTGTTTTTAATGCTCATTTCTGAATGATAGTCTAATCATCACCTGGAATTTCCTGTTCTTATACATTATTTTATGTTGAGGCAGGATCCAACTGTCCTAAATACCACATACTGGTGCACAAGCCTACACCCTGGTCTGTGTGACACTGACATAAATATGAGTAAATAGTTTGGTTCACCAGTTTGGTATGTCACATTTCATTCAGAGTTTAAAATGCCAAGTGTCTTCAAGTTGGTGGCATCCTTCTACTCTTTCCTCTTCAATGGACGTGTCTGAACAGAAGTTAGACTCTTAATGCTTAATCAGTACAGAGCGAAATATGCTTTTTGTTTTTATTTAAACCTATCTGTCAGAACACTGCCATCAAAAGAAACCCTTTTAATCACAATTCTTTGAAAATTCGTATTTGAAGTAACAAAAACTGCTTTGGCAAATATTTCAGCCTTACCTGCAAAAGGCATTCAGGAGATAATTAAGATCTACATACTGCTGTAAGATAGGTGACTCCATTCTAAAAGGTGACGAAAAGTCATTCCCTGTAGGACTAGGAATGGCAGTGCTTCTGCTTTTACAGAACTTGAGAGAAACATAAACTAGCATTCACATTGCTTTCACTTCACTAGAAGAAATTCTTTCCTGATTCTTATTAAAAGACTTTTTAGAGCTTATTATTATAAGGTTATAATAATACATGTTTTGTGGGGGAAAAAGAGCTATTTCCAAAAGGTAGGAAAATTAAGACACTGAAATAAAACATGAAGCCTTTCACCTTTAGGTCTCCTGTAGAAACACAGTTCAGGCCAATGCCTGCTGCTGTATTTATTAAGATTTTTCAGTAAGATGTGAAATTATTTGGTTGTCTCAGTTTGTTTCCCACTAGACAGGTGTATATTTCTAATGGCTTTCACTGCCATGGCATCTTGATATTCAAAGAAAAGAGTGGTATGACAAAGTTTAGCAAATGAAACAATTCCAGTATTAACCTGGAGTTGGTTCTGTCAATTGAGACAGAGTGTCAGTCTCTAGAGCTGTCAAGCTGTCATGCTTCACTAACATAGCCTTCACTTCAACATTAATAAAGAAGGGTCAGTAGACAGTCTAATTTATTTAATAGTCAGCCCCCACAATGCAGCTTCTCCATGAAGAAGAAACGTGTGCAAGGCCCTAAGACTACCTCTCAACAGAGATGCCCTTGCAGCTGCCCACAGCCTTCAAACTCTAAAGGGAGAAAATGATAAATTTCTCTCCAGATCTTTAGCAGGCTAATCCTCCACCTCTGATTTTATTAACTTGATTTATGGTTCCTTTACCTAAAAAATCAAATAAATACACACACTTAGATTTCTGAATTTAGCAACTAGGTAATGCAAAGAACCACAAGCCTTACTCTTCACAGTATCTGTAGTTCACACTGTATCTTGATATCAAACATTGTAACGTCATCTGAACCCCCCTGTTTCAGCTGAAAAACATCTAAAGACACCTCAATTTTCCCAAGCATGCATGTTCAATACATGATAAAGAACCTACTTCTACACATCTTATGCTAAGGATTAAACAGAGGAACAAAGTAGAAGTGAAGAAATAGAACTAAATACTAATGAAGAAAGAACAGACCATAAACAAAGCCTTTTTCTCCAGACTGACTGTGGATTTATACCTGGAAAGCCAACTTGCATCTGAAGAGAGAAATGGTGGTTGAGCAGAAATATGTATCACATTTTCAAGCTACTATGTAATTTCTCATCTACTAGTCTGTTGAGAAATGACTACAACATGAGAAAAGCTACAGATGATTAAAGAATAATATGCTAAATAAGATGCATCTCCTTGTAAGGTGACTAAAAATAATACAATAAAAAATGAAAGTCTTGGTAGTTTCCTGTTTCATCTTCCTTTAAAGAAGGAAAAGTACCCACACAAAACTGTCACTCCAGCAAGACTGATATTCTCTTTAATGACAACTAGAATTATAAGACATACAATCAACTAGGTTGGAAACATATTTTGTTATGTTTGCTTCTATCCGTTAGTTATTGCTCTAATCTCTTTTTGACTCAAGAAAGTTAGGGTACCTGTGATGCAGGGTAAAAAAAAAAGTCTTCTAAAATTAAAACTCAATACCATTTCACACATCCTCTCTGTCCTCTTATTGTCAGATATTGCAATGCAATGCTGCTGGTTTTCATGCCCCATCTGGGCAAAGCTGCCCCTAAACAAAAACATCTTTACCCGTGTTCTTTCTCACACTCACAGAAAAAACATTAAGTGGCTGGCAAAAACATGTGTGCAGGTTTTGTATATTTATTTAGAGGCAGAATAAAAATCTTCTACACTGTCTATCCCTACGAAGCCACAGATAAATAATGAAGAAACCATAATGCAAATACTGTATCTCACATAAGCATGCATGCAAATCAAAGTACAACTTTCATGCAAACTAGATAATGCACTTCTAAATAAAATGTAACTCAGATGCACATGCTGTCTAGGAGTAAAAAGAAAGAAATTATGCCACTAATATCAAAGGAGAAAGAAAGAACAAGAAAACTGGAGACAGAACAGAATGGCAAAACACCAAATACTTTCTGCAAAAAAAAAAAAAAAGAGAACACACAGCTTAGAAACATGAATTGCAAATGAAGATGGAGCCCACAAAACCAGCAGAATTCTGTAGACTGCTCCAAAGACATCATCATCGCAATTTGTAAAACTGTCTTTCGTACCCCTGAAAGGAACAAGGTGAAGAAAATAAAAGCATGGTAAACAAGGCTATGGACTGTCAAAGAGACAGAAACCAAGTAACAAGAATAAAAGAAGAAAGCACAGTTCAAGCTCTAACACACAAAAAGAAGCTCTTCCACTGACAATGGAAAACACCCACAATACACAACAGAAAGTCACTAAAATTCATTGAGCCAGTAAGAATACAGGGAATTATAGAAGTTACCAGGCCTTGTCTGCTGTGCTTGTCTTCATCAAAAGCACAGTACACTTTTTTTTTTAAATTGGAAGAGTTGACCTCAACATGCTCAACAAAACCAACTAATGTGAAAGACAAATCTAAAGTGCTACTATCACTCCTAATGTTATGAAGTTAGGATTGATGAAGTAATAAGCTGACTGAGCAACTGTGGTGACAATGTGAAGCCATTTCAGAATTCAAATCAAAATCCTATCTTCAGTTAGGAAGTTCTAAAAGCGCACACTTGCACAGAAAATGTCAGAAAAGCCATGAGTCATGGTTTGCTTTACGTCATATGCTCCAGGTCACAGATAAGCTAAGGCACTAGAAGCTTCCACTTCTGCTTCTTATGGGAAAAAAAAAATAAAAATTAAATCCTTCATCACAGCTCTGTTCTGCTCCCTTCCACCACGTAACACAACCACAGACAGCAGAGAGAACCTTCCATGGCTGTTAACAATTCTGGGGCAACAGGGTTATGGCTGAGTTAGCATGTGCCTTAAATCTTCTGACATGTAAAACTCAAATGTGAAGTTTTTCTGAACTTGGCATCATGGAAGATCATGAGATACCACCACACAGCCTTAGCACTAAGTTATAACAATTTGCCAAAAGCTTTAGCTTGTAGATAAATAAGCAACTGTGGTTACCATGTATGAGACATGACAGTGTTAAGGAAAAGAAACAAGGCGCCGCCTGGTTGTTTAAGGGCTCCTTTCATTCCTGTAGACTTCACTGCGCTGTAACAGTGGTGATGGTTTTGCTGTGAAACTGGGATGTATATCCTAAATTCCATTAGCTTTAGTGTGTTTACATATGGGCATGTCTATAATGCCTACCAGTCTTTCTATTTGTAACCATAGCTAACTCTTCCATCCTATCCTATTAACTTTTGGAGATATACAACTCTTTATTCACTAAAGTTATCAGGCAACCTGGTAAGAGTTCTACATGCAAGTAAAATAGTTTGACAAATTTAGTGTTTAGTGACTTCATCCCGTGCGTTACTGCCATCAAAGGGCAGAGAGAAAGGAGCATCAGGGGGAATGAGGGCTTGCCTGTGCACAAGCTAATCTACAATCAGAAAAGAGTAAGAACAGCAAAAGATGCTCCCATTTTAGGTTTGTACCAACATATTTTTGTGCTATCACCAGAAAGTGGAGCAAACTGTCCCACTGATTCTTTAATAACTCAGAATCACAGAATTTCTGGTTAGAAAAGGCCTCTGGAGGTCATGTACAGGTAACACCAGACAGGGCCAGCCAGGGCTTTGTCTAGTACAATCCGGACAGCTGTCAAGGACAGAGATCTCATGGACTCTTTGGGTAACATGTTCTAGCACTGCCCTACCCTCCTGGTGAAGAGCCACAGTAATTACTGAATTATTCCTGGAACTGTAAGGATTGCTTTTCTCTCTTACCACTGAGTTCCTAGCACTGATTAAGTTGGCTATTGCAAACTGCTTCTGTTGAAGTATGTCAGACAGGTAATAAACCATTACATCTCATGAGATGCTCAGCATTCTTTCAGAAGCAGTATTTCTGACTCCAGAGGGCAGCCTACATAGCTCAAGATTAAGAAGTTTAAATCCCCTACAAAAAGTATAAGAATAAAAGAAGAAAAAGAATGCATTACCGTATTACAGTGCTGCATAGTTTATCTGAATGAAAGGTGTACATTAACTACACTGTCAGCTTCCAATTAAAAAACAATCATGAAGACAAACTGCTTTATTAGCTTTACTATGCAGTGGATACAGACAAAATATTTTCTACTACTAACCTTGCCAGTGTTTGGCATGACTGCCTTTCCCTCAAGAGTACTCCTATATTTCTCAATCTTTTTGCAAGTTAGTTTAAAACAAAGTAATACAGTCATAATGCTAACATGTTAAAAATCATTGATAGCATTTTTCATCACCACACAACTGACACAATAGTTTCTTAGTGTGTTAGCAAAACAATTCAAAGTATTTTTGAACAGCATTTTAAAATAATATTTTTCTAAAGCTACCAGACTTAATAATTTCAAATCTCCAAAACAGTCAAGAAAGACATGTACCTGTGATTGGAATATTCTGTGAAACTGACAGCTGTACATCTCCAGTCCCAGGTGGCATGTCAATTACTAAATAGTCCAGCTGACCCCAGTCAACCTAGAAGACAACAATAAAAATGCATACTGGAGGTTTGAAATGCTTTTACTTAAGGCACTTTATGTTTTATTGTAGTCCTTGTTTACTGTAACGCAAAAGACAAACGAACCAAGGACACCCCAAAAGACGCCCATTTAGTCACACTTTCAGTACAGGACCAAGGCATTTTTCTAAGACATGAAGTATTTGCAGATCACTCAAAACTGTGAGCACAACTTAATTAAGTTTATGAGCATAATCCCTTATTGAAATCTTTCATCCAAAAAAAGTAGCAAGAACTTAATTTAAGACTTTTACTTTGCAGATGCTTAATCACAGGTTAGAAGCAAATGTTAGGTAAAATTCAGGCTAAAACTCCAGGTTTTGTGCAACCAATGCAGCTTAGAAATTGTTTCCATTAATTCAAAACCGATTTTGCTTGCTTCTTAACATCTCTTTGAAACTCCGTAGAAAACTTTAGTAAAATTTTTCTGGTTTGTTGTTACAAAGGTAGAGATATGTATAATGATTTTTTTTCTAGTAAAAAGAGCTTGGAGGGGAAGAGGAACAAAAAACACAACCAACCCACAACAGATTTGTTAAACGAAAATCACAAGACATAATTATTCAAACTTACAACATATATAAGATCACACAATAAAAAAAGTATACTGGTTGCTAGGCATGAGAGTGACCATTAAAGATTAGGCTAAAGATATTAGGTATGAGAATGCTATGACTCTTTACCTTCTTTCATAGGAAAGATTTCCAGGAGAGCCAAATAACTCTCTTTAGAGCACTGTATACTGCAATAAGTGTTCTCTTCATGAGAACAGAAATGGTCCTAGGCCTACACTGTATAATATAAGGCCAAGATATACTAAGTCTTTTGTCTCTGCACTGTAGAATTTTTGGAAAATCATAACTGCATTAAAAATAAAGACCCACAAATGGGTATGTTCAAATAGAGTATGTTTCTGATATATAAGATACAACAGTATGAGCTGCTTTAATACAGGACAATACCAAAGAAGAGAATTTTACTTTCTCTTTTATTTTACACATTCCATCAGTGTCAATTTAACAGCAAAAACAATTGACATTTTTCCAGTCCCCCAGTTGTTTTCCTGAAGTGCTAGACCCTACAGGGAAACACTCATTCATTTTCATTCAGTTCTTGCACGGATGATGATCTTCTGGGGAAGCACAAGCCATGTGAAATCCAGATCAGTAACCCAGTGCAGCTCTCCAGTGAGAAATTGGATTTTTCAAGGCAAACTGATGAAGATGGAAGATTTCAGAGCACTTATGGGAGAAGGTGGATGGGGAAGGTTAGATGCAAATTCTAATAGACATCTAAATTAGGGACTCCCAGGCACACCTCCCCTTTCTCATTTTCTATACGAAAGCTGCAGGAGCACTAAATGGTGCCAAAGACAGTCTTGCTAAACAGGAAATGCTACTTATGTTAACCACAGCAAACACTGCACTTCACTTTTTCATATTTAATATTGATCTATATTATCTATACTATGTTATTTTATATTATCTATCTGTATTTTGTCAACAAAAAATGACATATACCTAGCAGATTTCTAAAAGTAATTGGCATTCATAATCATATTAAGACTATGTAAACCCAAATAAAGATTACATATATGTGCAAAAATGTATGTGCTAAAATATAAGCACATGTAGGGTAGAGAAGACAGTTTACTTAAAAAAAAAATAAAATCTGGTTTTTACTTTGTTTTTCTTTATCTTGCTTAGTTATAAAGCAAGATAAATGCCAGTGCTGGTGAATGCCTCCTCTTCCCGTGAAAGTCACTTGGCTCACTCGAAGGCATGAACTTTAAATTTCTGTGTTTCTTAATTAAAAATTAACCATTATAAAGGTGACAAACTCAAATTAGGGATGTTAAAAAGCAGTAGTTTACAACAGGAGTCGAGTTCCTTAAAGACTGGCAACTAAACCCACAGATCCTCTATAAATAGTTACTTGCATAAAAATCTCAATATGCAAAATCATATCTTTCACAGTAATCACAACCATTTTGAAACACTACTGTATAGAGAGTTTTACTTTTTAAAAAGTAAATTAACTCAAAATACCTTTTTTCCCCTGTCTCTTCGTAAAGGCTGATCCTGGCATCTTTTGTTAAATCCAAATTTATAAGTCCACTAATCATATTCTCTATTTTTTAGTTTTAAGACCTCTTCTCCATAAGCAAAAAATTAATGTCCTTTTAGGTACAGCAATGCTTCATGGGAGTAGTACAAGACAATCAAAATCCCACCCTTATTAGAGGCAATTTGTATTTAAAAAAAATAAGTACACTGGGGGTTTTTTTCCCATTGGTAAAAGCTGTCTGGTTTTGCATACACTAGATGGCCCTAAATTTAAAGCTAGCTCCTTTGTGAAACAAGGTGACTTTCTGGTCTCTTCCTGCACTAGTCTCCTGCACCAAGCTCGATGTGATCCTCCTACCTAGCAAGCACTACAGGTCCCTAAAGTAAATATCTAGACCTAGTCCACTACTGTGTGGAACACTAACGGAGAAGACCTTAAACACCAGTGCTCAAAGCCTTTACTAGATGTTCAGTTTTGTGGGGGAGCACAAAGCAGTTGCTGCTTGTCTAAGCAGAGGTAGCTGCCTTGGTAAAAATGTCTCCATGTAGAAATTTTAAAGTAAAGAACACACGTATAAATAGCTTACTGCTTCACAAAACAACTGTTATTCAAGAAGTTGCTTTGAAAACTTTCCACATCTAGAAGAATGGGTACAGAAATCAGTGGGCATCAGAGCTTTCTGCCTCAAGTTTCTTTACTAAGTGACCCATAAAAGTGAAAATAACTTCTAACATGCACTTTCTGGATTGCCCTATGAGTAATGATTCTTATTAACGTTATAAACCTCTGAAAACAGAAATTAATAATGGAATCTTAAGCACATGGTGAATCTCATGGTAAATCTCATTGCTAGGCAACAGGAAAAATACTCTTACCAGAGCAATTAAATTATAACGCTTTATTTAATTTATGGCATTGAAACCATCTTATTTCATATATTTTGTTCAAATTCATGGATTAAAAAAAAAAAAGAAAGAAATGAGGTGTCCTTATCAAATTAATTATGCTCCATTATAAAGCTTCTAAATCTAGCACAGAAAAATGGAGAAGCTACACCATCCCAGCAGCAGTAGAGAGGATGTGCTGCTGCTGTGCACTGTAGGAGGAAGACAGGCTTTGTCACACAAGTTCAGAAGAGGCAATGGTGCAGATGCCTCCACGCACCTCTCTGCATTATGCAACTGCTGCGGCACTGAACTGCTGGAAGTCAGTTAGCAAACTAGATTGGAAAACCACTCCTTATTAGAACTAACCTTGCTTTTCATTTTGGATGGAGTCAGTTATCCTCACAATTTTACTCTCTTCTTTTTCATTTGTAATTCAAGGTGAGATTGGAGAGCTGCACCACCATGACATAGCTGTAATTGCTGAAAAGACCTGAACTAATGTTTCTGCCCAGTAGTAAGCAGTGTCCTCAAGACATGGATTTGCTCAGACAACTCTGCACCTCATCTGTTTTCTCTCCGTAGACTTCCTCTTACTTTCTTCTGTTCTGCAAGAAGATGATGATGAACACTATGGAGTTCAGCTGCACCTCCACTAACACGGAAGCAGTATGGCAGTCTGTTATTAAACAAATTATTGAATGTAATTGGAAGGTATAATGATTTGTTGTAGAAGTGTACATGCCTAATGAGAGAAGAAATTCTAGGTTTGTTACTAAATTTCAGCAAAGGAGAAAAAAAGGGGGGAAAGACATTTTTAATTAAATTTTGAACTGGAACATATAATCTGAGGAGTGGCCTTCTGAAATCTACTACTGCCATCCATTCGACAATATTAGAATGGGACATATAATCAGGCTGTGATATAAAACACCAATTTGAATGCAAATCCTGTTTATATGCAACAATTTACCAGATCAGAATCACTACTCCTCATGTTCTCAATCAGTTCTGAGAATTGTGTCTGTATGCAAATGTGGTTGCATACAAGTAAATGAGCTCAGATTAACGGCACATTACAGTAAACGAGTTCCCCATGCAAGCAATAAGCGGACAGCGGTTACAAAAGCCTGGCTTATAGCATCTGAAATCTGTCAGCACCTTTGCATGTACAGAAGTGTTAATATCTTTGCCCCTCTAATATATACATTGTGTACAACATTTCAAACCACAGAAATGTAATTGCACTTTCCTTAAGTATAGCATTCATCTTTTTTTAAAAAGGTTTAACTTGACATTTATTGTTAAGCAACGTAATTAAGTGCCATGTGCTTCTGTATATTTTTTCTTGTTCAGAAACACCACAAATGCTTCCATGTAAATTACTTTCATCAATCACTCTGTTTATGTGACAATTCATAATCAAAATACCAGACATGCATTGAGTAAAGGTTCCAAATAGCAAGTTAAGCCCAAGGTAGAGCACAGAGGTACAGAGGGCATTTCTGCTGACGAATGAAGCCTGAGCATCCACTGTACATGAGGCAGAAATGACAGAATATTAGCACAGAAAAGGGATTGCTACTTGCAGTTTTGAAGTAATCCTGGTGTTTGGTAAATAACAGAAGACATTATTTATTTGTTCTTATTAAGGGGAATACATGCAGAGTTTCAATCAAGCAGCACTGCAGGTGCAGAGTTGGCAGCAGTCAGCCAAACTCTGAACACCAGTATCAGAAAAGTACCAAGAGCTACACTGCAGGCAGCTTAAGGCCTATTCCTGCCAGATCCCCGCTCCTCCTAACTACTTTGTTGTGTATACAAATGATTTAATACATGCAAACAGCAGAACAAAATAAAGGTAAGAAATGCTGTTGTTAAATGAATATGTATAGAACCGTTCACATATATTTATATCTGTTAGTAGAAGACAAATATTTTAAAATATTTCCTTGAAAAATTACTTAAAGATTCTGCTTAAGCATACGCAGACATTGGGAACAAATAAGTAGTTTCATGATGTAAGAAAACAGTTAACTTAGGAATAGCGTAAGGAAGTATGGCATTTTGATTTAAAAATATTTTCAGTTATTTTCATAAATATTGATATAGGAGACATTCCCCAGACATAAACCAGAAGATTTTTATTCCCCACAAAACTTTCTCTCTGATAGTGAAATAACTACTTATACCACAGCATGATATTCCATAGTGCTTAATACAACTCTTCTTTCTGAATACAGACTAATACAAACTTTAAGAACAAAGAAGTCTGCCCCTTTGACTTGTTCTCTGACGCTTTAGCAATCTCAAAGCCTTGCATCTATA
The DNA here is from genome assembly GCF_000696875.1 of Nestor notabilis. Lineage (NCBI taxonomy): Eukaryota > Metazoa > Chordata > Aves > Psittaciformes > Psittacidae > Nestor > Nestor notabilis. The sequence goes on from NW_009944661.1 coordinate 40,532, forward strand.
ACTATGAAAAACAGATGCATTGCAATGGTTCAAATTCCCCTGAAGGTATTTCTAAGCAGCTTGATCTGCCAAGTTCAGAGTGAAATTGAGGTGAAGCATAAGAACAGTTTGCTTCAAAGATTTCCATAAAGAGAAGGGAATTTTCCTATTCTTTCTCAATATAGGCTAAGAGTAGCTTTTAGAAATAATTGCCTACGAAGAAAGCCAGGGTGCTATTCAATTCAATCAAAACAGAAACTAGCCGCCTCCTTCCTCCCTGATGGCTTTTAATAATATTAAGAACTGAAAGCAAATGCAGTAGCCTGAAGTTTCCATCACCTTCATTTATATAACCTACAAAACTAAACAACTCCCAGAAGACAACAATAAAGAGGTTATTCTCTATGGGGCGTTCCAGGAGACAGAGGAAAGACACTCAACGCTGAGCTCCTAGTCACCTTCAGAAAGCTCAGTCAATGTTACATCATCCCAAAGAGAAGATGGCACACGGCTATGGGGCAGCCTGGCATGTCCACAAGAGTCCGGGGACAGTCTCTGGCGATGACTGAAAAGGAATAGTTCTGTGCATTCCCCACACAACTGTATCAGCACTACTGCATGTAAAAGACTCTTCCATTACATTCAAGTTGTTACTGCAAGGAGCTCTCATGAGCTGAGATTCCCATTTCTCAGGGATTCAAAGCAGTTATTCTTTATAAGATGACAGTTGGAGAAGCAAACTTCTATTATGCAGTCAATCTTGAGACTGATCTTTGATTTGCTGCTCTCTATCCTTGACCCACAAACAGTCTGCACTACGTATCTGCAGAAATACTTCTTCAGAAATACAACACCTTTTTTTTTCCTTGTTCTATGATAAAGAGCTGTCTATAGTTCATCTGACATCTGGAAAACAAATATGAAATGAGGCAGGTTTCCATTCTTCTGTCTTTTAGCAATAAAATTAAGAACAGAAGTACAATAATATAAAGGTAAACAAATCAGAAGAACGTAGGCTAGCATCACATCATCTAATTCAAGTAATCACCAGGGTGATGCAGCTATGTTAAGCACATCATCTAAACTGTAAATTCTCTTGGATAAATGCTCACTACTAATGTATAGAAAGGCAAAACCACTGTTTAGCTATCAAACCCGACAACACATTTTTAAGGAAGTATTACCAGGACCCAATTTATATACGCTGTCTGAATCAGATTTTCACTACAATAATAACAGAAGGAAATATTGACATGGAAGGAAATGTTGACAACAAATATAAAACGGGAGAAGCTTATTAAGCCCACTCCCTGTATGTATTTTAGACTACATTTCTGTAATGGTGTTAAAATCTGAATGCTTAAGCTATACAATTGAAAGCAATGTTCCTAATTCTCTTCGCAAGTTATTTAACTTCCTTAAGCTTCGATTCATATTCCAGTATAATAAGAAAATTAATAAATTCCTTATTGGGATACCAACAGACTAATATAGGCACCATTTTATGCCCATCATAGACACACTGATTTTAAATTAGTGCTTAAACTAAGAAACATTAGATTAAAAAGGTTAGAAAATTATTTCTTCAGTAAAATGTACAATGCTTTTTAGTACACAAAAGGGAAATTCTAAAGGCCAGTCTAAGGCCTTCAGAAAAAGGATTACAGAAGAAAATAACATGATAGATGTTATTCAAGCCACTTAAAATTCTGATGAAGAAAACCCTCAATATTACCATAAATTGTGCAATATAAAAACTGGAATAGAATCTGTTATATGGAGACCACTGAATAGAGGCCAAAAGACAATAAATCTCAATATAGGGCTTGGGGTTTTGCCTGGTGAGATGTTATCACATCTCAAAGTAGCTCTGAGGTGAAACATTAATAAAATGTTATTTTACTTTTTAAAAAATAACCTGTTTTTCACACATACAGACAAAAATACATCCTCTGAGCTTTCCATACTTAAAATTCAAAAGCTTATCCTCCCCAGCCACTGAATTCAAAACAGTCTACCCTTGCTAATGAAACCAGCATTGGAGAGTCTGCTTGAATTACTTTGGAGCACAACAATCAATATTCACAACAAGAAGCCATAATAAAGCTGCACAAAATACAGAACCTTTCAATTCCACAGGATGATTCAAGAGGATGAGAGAGTGTGAAAAAAGAACGTAAGTGAGAGTATCTGCTAGAGCCAGCGGAGCAGATCACTGATTTGCTGGGATTCTTGACCGTGAGACTATGACCGAGAAGCTGGTATATACCTTCTCTGCTAAAAGAACTGCCTTTAGGTCAGAAAGAAGCCTCTGCATATAGGTTGTCCTTACAAAGAATGGAACACGTAAAGTGCATTAAAGACACAGACAAGATGTGAAAATGAAAATAAATACAATTTAAAAATTGCACACATTTTGCAGTTGCACACACAACATTCCCATGATTCAAAGATGTGCTGAATGTCTTATTCCTAGAGTAGAGCATTTACAATGAATTAGACAACAGATAATCTGTTAAAGCATCACATATAGATTGCCAAACTAATTGTTGTGCCCACAGAACTAGGCTTTTGCATTCACCGGTGCCCTCAGTTATGAATCTGCAACAATAAATTAAAAGTGCTACTTCTATTCTAAACCTACTTGAATAATTTGCTGAAGGTGCTAATACTATGTGTTTCAGGGACATTCAGTGATTACTGCCAAAAAAGGGATAGTTTTCGTATTTTCATTTGCTTCCAAGACTTTTATTTAGCTCCAATTCTTAAAGGGGTTTTGTTGCAGGGAAAAAAAAAACCCCAAACCAAACCCAAGTGTTTACATCTAGCACCCACTTTACATGCACAATAAAAAAAGCTGTATTCCAAAGGCATTATTCTGCTGGGAGAACATATTCCTTCTTTCAGAAGATTCTGTTGATGGAGCAAAACACTGTAAGAGGAGAAACATCTACTGCAGCTTCATAAATAGCATGGAAAAGGGGGGGCTTCCCTTGGTGGGGAAAAAGGGGAGGAACAACTTGCATTAATCTCTGGTACCTTAAGCACAATTACTTTATGTTTGTGTCAATCACTTGGTTTGTGAGAAATAATCACTTTCTACAAAGAATACTAGTACAAAAGCTGCTGCTATTCTTGGATATCTGCAGTTATTTTCTGGGAGGAGAAGAGACATGGAAGGATGGCGTGAGTAGAGGGTGAGTCTGTCAGTTTCCAGAATGCAACCTGGATCATTTAAAAAACACAAACTCCGTGCAATCAGTTTAACATATGTTAATTTAATATGAAGTTTTAAAAGCCGTTTATATAGTTATATTCATAGTATATTTACCAAGTACAATTACTGTGTAATACTAAATAATAACATCAGTGTTCAGGGGTGGGGAGATTCCACTTTCGTTTTGGTCAAAAAGATGAAAAAGAAATGCTGAGAAATGAATGAAAATACACACACACACAAACAAAAACAATACACTAAAAAAGCAGCTTTGCTGAGCTCCACCCACACATTCAGAAGAAACCCTAAAAATTCTCCCAAAGATCTTGACTACCCAAGAAGAGAAATATTAAAATCATGTAATCATAGAATGGTTTGGGTTGGAA
>NW_009944662.1:0-1410 GCF_000696875.1 Nestor notabilis
GCCTCTAACCCGGGACAGAGCAGTGCGGGGAGAGCTCGGGCGCCTTCTTCCCCTGGGTCTCATCGCGTCTACTTCGTGCAACAGCAGTGTCATCCCTTCCCAAAACGCCCCCTGTGTCAGAGCCGGGACAGCGGGAACGCCAGCGGCGCAGCCCATCAGCCCTCCGGCCCCGTCTCACCTGACACCGGTGCCACAGCCCGTTAGCCCCGTGGGCTGTCCCGCTGGCCCATAGCTGTGTCCATCGCCTGTCGCTAGCCCCGCTGGTAATAAGCCATCTAGCTCGGGCGCTGCCTGCAGCTGAGGCAGAACAAAAACCCCACGTCTGTGGCAAAACCGGCTGGAGAAGGTGAGTAAACACGAGTAAGCGCGGCCGTGTGCTCCATGACCTGCTTATACAGCCCCATGGCTAGGAGTAGCCAACGTGACTACTGCAACAGGTATGTCTGCGTGAGCAACACTCAGCATCACGCGGACAAACCCACCACCTCTCAGCATCCCCATGCTGCCCGTTGCCCTCTCCTGCCTCCCACGGCCCTGACGCCCTCAAGACATCCACTCAAAGTAACTGGATTTTCTTCCCCAGCTCTGAAAGCCAACAGCTCTGCTCCAGCACCAAAGCTTTTCTCCCAGCCTGCAGCAAAGCACCAGGCACTACTGGAAAGGGTCATTTGTGGCAAGGTGTGAGGCCTTGCAGGTTTTCTCTTTTTATACACTTCTGTTTACCTCATGATCAGACTCTGCCAGGCCTTGGCATGCTAATTTTTCACTCCTACCCATTCTCAGGCCTGCAGAGCCGTGGACCAGACACAACCTGAGTCCAGACGGGCGCAGAGAAGTTCACGCTGCCCTGTTAAACACGTTGTGCTGCACAGTGCCATCAGAAACACACAGGCCCCTTAGTTCCCCTGCCCAGTAAAAGTATCCAGTTTGCAGCTGCCAGTTCTTGTGGGAGACAATGGAAACTATTTGATTATTGCCAAAGAAAGAGAAGTAACTGCTTGGCTGGAGAAGAAAGAGTTAAAGAAGAAACAAAGTACGATCAAGCAGAGCAACCCAGCTGGCTGAGGAGGAGAGAGCATAAAGATAAGAGACTGGCTACTCTGGGACTGGCTGTGAGAAAGCAAGCAGTGTTAACAAACAAACTATAAGTCAGGAACTAAACATGATAGGCTACAAATAGAATGGTATAAAAGCTAGAGCAATAGGCTAAAAATAACTGTTGTTAGAATGGTATAAAAAGTTAGAGCAGTAGGTAATAAAGTGATTCACTGCATGAAGATGCTCTGGGTCCGTGCCTTCACCCCCTCAAATGGTGACCCCGATGTGCAGTCGAAAGGCGCAGCTTGCGGAAGAGGGCTGCGTACTCCGGGGGGGACGTCTCGGTTGGGTGATTGTCTTGCCAGGTGGGCC
>NW_009944662.1:1448-1675 GCF_000696875.1 Nestor notabilis
GTCGGAGAGTTAGGTGAGCAACCGAGAGACAGGGAAGAAAAGCAAGCAAGATGGGTTCCAGCATGTTGGCAGAAGAATGCACCATCGTAAAGATGTTGCAGCATATTTTAAAGAGAAGGGGGGGGGTGTATGAGAAGTACCCCTTGGAACTTTTCTTAGCATGGCTATAAAAGTAAAGGTGTAGCAGCAGATGCAGAGACAGCATTCCTTATAGATACATGGACTAA
>NW_009944663.1:0-281 GCF_000696875.1 Nestor notabilis
CCCCCCTTCCTACCCTGGTACTCCTGGCTGAGACGGACGCCCAGGGCAAGCAGCGCGGCGAGGCGCAGCCAGCAGCTCTCCATGCTGCGCGGCAGCCACAGCGGCCCTTCCCGGCTGGGGACTGCGTGGCAAAAGAGCACGCAGAGCGGGACGGCTATGGAGACATGCTTCCAGCGAGCTCCCGAGCTCCTTCTGACATCCCGCTCCTTCTCCCGTCCCGCCTCACCCTCCTACGCTCCGCCTCTAATCCCGTCCCACCGGGCCCAGAAAGGGGCTCGGGC
>NW_009944663.1:362-2717 GCF_000696875.1 Nestor notabilis
CCTCTCTCGCCCTTACTGGCGTTGAAGTTCCCCACGAGCGGGGCCGCGATGGTGGGGTAAGACCGTGGGCGCCCCGGTGCCTCCTCCGGCAGCATGAGACCCCCGGGCGGCAGAGGCTGCCTGCGCATGCTTGGAAAGTTCTGCGGAAAGCCTGGTCCCTCAACAATTTGCAGATGGTCGGCCTTAGATGTTCAGAATCATGTTTCAGATCCTCAAGTCATGAGACTGAGGGGAAAAAAAGTTCGAATTAACATTTCCCATTAACTTTTTGAGCTGCTAGGGTGTTGTGGGGTCACATTGTCAGGCTTTCTTCCATAACCACAAAGACCAGAGGCTTTTACTTTTTTTTCTGCTTTCCAGATGAAAGCAAATTCCCCAATCACTCCCACTCTACGGAAGTGAGGGCTTCAGGCAGAGCATTACATGTTCCAGTGCTTTTGATTTGAGATCAACCCTGCAGCTTAACTACAGCTAGACATAGAATCATAGAATAGCTTGGGTCGAAAGGACCTTAAGATCATCTAGTTCCAACCCCCCTGCCATGGGCAGGGATGCCTCACACTAGACAATGTTACCCAAGACTCCATTCAACCTGGCTTTGAACACTGCCAGGGACGGAGCATTCACAACTTCCATGGGAAACCTGTCCCCATGCCTCACCACTCTCACTGTAAAGAACTTCTTCCTTATATCTAACCTGAACTTCCCCTATTTAAGTTTAAACCCATTGCCCCACCCATTCCCCAAGCATCTCATATGGTTGTTTGGGTTTTTTTTATTTTCCACCGTTAGAGGTGACATCTAGTGGGCACTATCAATTGATGAAGGTGCAGGAAAGCACTGGCCACATATAGCGTGTTTCATGTAAAGGGTTTGCATGCTGGAGCAGTAAGGGGTAGAGATCTCCTAAGAGTTCCTAGGGTCCCACACATGTGCTGTGTTGTCTGTAGCAAAGCACAGGCAAATAGGAAGATGCTAGCAAGTGAGTAAAGGAATACTTCTTTAAATATTTTCGGCAATAGTCATCTCACAGGGAAATGTTAGTTTGGAAACTGAAAAGGTGCCAATTTTGCCAGCCTTTGAGGCTGACTGTACCAAAGTTGCCTGAGAAAGAAATGGGATCTTGTTGGTAATTAGAATAAAAAGCCATGTAGGCACTGTGTTTGGGAGTGTTCTCCAAAACATTCTCTTCTCATCAGCGTTTTCGTTTGGTGGAGAGTGCACCCGAAGTCTACCTCCCCACTCAAATCCACATGTTCTGTGTCTGAGACTGAAACGCATAGAAGGGTTAGTGCACCTTCTGCACCCAGCAGGCCAGGCAATGAGCTCCTCTCGGGTAAAATACCTGATGGGTATGGGTGGGTTCTGGGTCCTCAGCACCAGCTCTTCTCCATGTTGATCATGCTCTGCCCAGTACAGATGCAGCTTCAATGCTCATTATGATTACCTTGTTTTCAACAACAACAAATAATAAAAAGGATAGTTGCGGTTTACAGCCTAAGGAAAGGTTAGATTTCCGTGGGAGAAGAGATGACTGACATTACTCTGTTTGAAAGTAGAAAACAAGGAAAAAAGAGTGCCTTAGGCTATTATTATTGGCACAGATATCATAGAAAAGATTAAAGTAGAGTGTTAGAATTCTGTAGTAAACAGTGATGATCCCTGTAGATTATCTGTGCTGCAAGGCTTTGGTAGAAGTTCAATACTCAAATGTGATGGAACAATAGAGGTACTTGAAGCAGACCTCAGTGGGTCAGGTATCTCTGATTTTCTCTTTGTGTATGTCCTTTTAGCTGCCCTTTTCCAAAACACTGGCCTTCATGTAGATAGTCTTCCTAAGAACATGAGGTCCGGACTAGTATGGCAGCACTGTAAAAGAAGCCACTGCCACCAGCAGGCTTATTGCAGCTGCAGCTTCTCCATCTGTCACAATATCATCCAAACTGTAGGAGTCACAACCTCCCTCCTCGGGAGCCTTTTCTAGCCATTTAAAACTTCATTGCCACAGTACAGAAACTTGGTCGTGGTGACAAATCCTCCTTGTCTGGTTAGCCTTTTGTTGCAAAAAGCAGTCGTTAGTAGTAGCTGCAATCAGGTAACTGCTGCTGTGTTGTCCAGATCAGTACAGACATGCAACCCGTGTGATTCACGGTAATCAACAAGTTTTCCAACTGCTTTTATGTTGCTTCTGATTGCACAGGCACAAGTCCATCCATCCAAAGAGCTTAACCATGGGTGTTTCCAGGCTGTTTTTTACTATGTCTTGGCAGTGGACTGCATGGGTTTCTGCAAAGCTTACTATGTGCCTTATGTGGGAGCCTGCCTGGGATCACAGAATCATAGAATAGTTAGGGT
>NW_009944664.1:0-6226 GCF_000696875.1 Nestor notabilis
AAGAAAAAAAAATAAATCCTCACCTGTTTAGTAATTCTTTCCCAAACTTAACATTCATTAATAGTTCATCTTGAAAAATGGTCTCGGCTTGTATTTTATAGCCATGTTCTTAGAACATAATGTTTAAAGTATGATTTTTAAACTTGGAGGTGAAGATAACACAGAATACTGCAGAGACACTTGAAGTCAGTTAAAGTGGATTGACTGTAAAAACAAACACAAAACCAAACTGTCCTGTGCCAGAATAACACTCAAGCATTGAAATTCGATGTCTTATTAAAACATAATCTTTCCTTCATTAAAAAAATAAAAAAAGAAAAAATAAAATTGTTTATCAAATAATTTTGTTACAACTTTAATTTCCAAGCAAAGTAAAAAAATCTTTCTAAGCTACCACAATAGCATCCACATATTTAGGACAAAAGCCTTCCTGCAGGCCCAGTTCCTTTATAGCAACTATTTTAAATGTTCAGTTCCCAGCTCTGTTGAAGTACTGTTGCATAAGAGTGATGGAAGACAACTCTTAAAGCTATTTTAGATTATGCCAAGAGCTGTGCTGAAGCCAGGTACTCCTGACCCCATTGTGCCTCTTTAGTACCCTTAGACCCACAGATGACACAATCTTGTTCTCTTTACTCAAGCTCACATCCAGCCCTTTATCTTAACGTGCTGAGTCACGTTTTTCATTCAACACGTGGTTGGAGTGATGGATTTTTAAATGTGAAGCAGTTGTGAAGATTTACTGAGTTTTAATAAATCAGTTTCTTCCAGCCCATGTCTGAAATGCAAAAGTTCCCTTTATCAGTGTCCTGAAACATTGCCTGTGTCTCAAACACCCATCCTTCAGCCCCTGCAATGGAATTGAAATGTATTGGAAGTCTAAGGTCAAAAGAAAGCAGTGTTAAACCAAATATTAAAAAGAAAATAGTCACTGCAATGAAAAAACAAGCATTAAACATGGGTGAATCCCACTCTGAGAGAGATTAAATCCAGTGTGTCCCCTTGCTGATGGCGCACTAAGAATTTCCGTTGGTAACCAGCTTGGTAAGTTCTCTTTCCAGACACTGTTAATTATTTGTTTTATGTGATATTTCAACTAATTTTAAATATTTTTGATGTTCTTGCATCTGATGTTTCTTCTGATAGTGTTGGTATTTCATCCATTGTTGGTATTTCATCTATATGTGTAGAGAAAATAGACTATTTTAAAACCAGTAGTTTATTTCTCACTGTGTGTATTTTAGAAAGACCATGGTTTGGATATTAACCCTGCAGTGCTGGCAGAGCAATTCAGTACACACATGGAATTATATTTTGTTGGTATTCTTAATGGCACAGACTTTAGCACTAATTTAAAGAAAGCCTGGGTATGTCCACAGCATTGTATCATGCCTAAAAGCTTGCTTTCCGGACAGATAATGCTTTTTAGCCTTCATTTTTACACCTTGCTGCTTTATTTTTTTGAAAATTCTTTTGCCAGGAGAAATCCCCTTTTTGTTTAGGCATGAGTATTTCTTACTGTATGTGGAGGAAGAGACACAGCTCCTGGAACACTCCCAGTTCTTCACTGTGACAGAAACAGCAGAGGGAGCACAAGAACATCATTTTCGTACGGGTCCGTTTTCATCTGTAGTAAAACACACCGTTGAAGGGGCTCAAACCTTACGGCTTGTGGCAACTCTGCTTCACAGTGGCCACCTTATGCTCAGTCTGTGTGAAGGAGCTGGAGGTTAATCAAGTGTTACTGAAGTCTTGTTCTGCTAGTATGGCTGATCTCTGCCTGCTGGTGTAACATTGTCTTTGTACAGCTTTTTAAATACATGCAGCTACTTCATATGCTCTCTGTGAAAGAAGCTACTTTATCCCCTAGGTTTTCCTTTTGTAATCTTTGTGCATTCCTGTGTCTCTGTTCCTGGCACTAACTCATGCTATTTTTGTGCTCCACTTTCTTGTTTTAGGGAAAAAAATGTTCCTAAATAATACACGTGACATTCATTATTTGTATTTTAAGAGACAATAGACTGAATCAACATCCATTGTAACTTAGGGAGATATACAACAAATGTCAATTTGGCATTTGGTGGCTGACAGTTTACAAGCTTGCCTTGCCTTCAGCAAAGTGGCAGATGAATCATAGAATAGTTAGGGTTGGAAAGGACCTTAAGATCATCTAGTTCCAACCCCCCTGCCATGAGCAGGGACACCACACACTAAACTATGTCGCCCAAGGCTCAAGTTTCCTTCTCACAGCTCCAGGCACAGTTCAGCAAAACCAAGACAGAGCCTGATACAAAGTCCAGTTGCACGCATTTTTATTTTTATTGAATAGCTGCCCACAAGCAGCACATCCAACAACTTTAAAATTACTCTTTTCCCTCTCTCTGGAATATCCTTGATCCAGAGGGTTGAATTTGTGGAAAGACGATAGTCACACATGATGCAATTTTTAATCTTGGCTCTGTGAGTATTTTAATTTTTTTTTTTATTCCTCCAAACTCTTCTAAGCAGCATAAGAAGATAACACAGATTCCAATAATAACTGGATATGAACTCAAATTGCAGAGGGGAGTACACTTAAGTGCTTAATGGGTGTCCAGTAAGTCTATCTGTAAACATTTCTGCTTCTGAACTGGACAATGCTGTTGTGAAGGTAACTGTGTCTTATAATTGTGTCTCAGGAGTAACACATCTCATAAACACCTGTTTCTTGCTTCTAAGTACCGAGATACTGACTCACCCATCCCTGCTAAGGTGAAACTGAAGATTTCTTTAAAGCACAGTGATGTCGTTGTATCAAAAAGACCAAATGATACTCAGATGTCATAGCCATGGGTCACACTACTAAGATACCAGTTAGTTAAAACAATTCCTATTCTTATTGCATGGAGTTGCTAAGATGGCCTTTAAGAGCTTTAATTTAAACTCTGCCTACATCATTAACATATCTTTGCTCTGGCTTGTTCACAACAACATGAACTCATGTTCACAAGATTTGTATCAATCTGTTTACCAGTTTTGCATTCGCTGTGTGCTGGATAAAGCCAGATGAAGGCAGGAGCAAGGAGATTGAAAGAATTACAGCCAAGGGCATGAACAAGGATTTTCTTCATTCAGGTCAATTAGATCCATGTAAGGTAAGTTACAGTTAACATCCAGGACAACGTATGAAATGATGTTTCATATGTATGGGTTATAAGTAAGTAATTTTAAGGGAAATAACACAGTTACAGCTGTATCTTTTAACCTCGGTCAATGTACAGCAGGGCCCATTCTGCAGTGCAGGAGAGAATCTCTTGATACCAATGGGATTAAATTGTTCCACAAGGCTGTTGATGGCTTCTGTTGCAACTTTAAAGGGTTCAAGGATTTTCTTTGCCTTCTCCAGCTGACACTGGAATATCTGGGATATCATCTCTGTATCCCTGTGTCATATATGCTGAATATCAAAGTGGTACACAGTATAACACTGCATAAGAGTGTTTTATCTCTGTCTTTTACACAGAACAGTTGGATTTTTGTTGTTGTTTGTCACAATAGTCGAGTGTAGGAAATCTGGTAAACATCTCACTTTACAATGGCTAAGGAAGACTTGTCAGCAGTATGATTGATGCATATAGTACTTAAAAATACAAAACTAGAACAAAAACTAATGAGAACTTGCAGTGAATTATGGGTGAGGAAACTGTAGTACCAAGAGCAGGCAAAGCACTTTCTCAAGGCTACAGACAAGGCCTGTTGCAGAACTGTAGCACTGACTGAAGTATCCTGCCATTCAGTGTGAGTTTATCAAACTGCAGTTACTCCAGAGAAGAAGAAAGTGCAACAAAGGAGGTGATAGCTACGTAAGCCAAGCAAACATGTTCTGCTGTTTCCTCTCTGTGTCAGAGGCTCAAATGAGTGTCAAGTAATATTTTAAGATCAGGCACCAAAATATGTTTTCCTATTGACTGTTAACAGCAAAACAAAGACATCTGACAGAATGTTGACTTTATCAAGCAGTCTTAAAATGGATGAAATCACAAAGACATGGAGGTGTGTATAAATACCAGAGTAGGAAGATTTACCTTCCTCACGCGGCATGGCGTGACTTCCATATGAAAACCATGTGGGGGAAAGGTTTATCTATGTCTTTGTCTGTTTCACACTTGCAAATTAAGCTGGGAGATTTCCATTGGATCTAATTAGTAAGACAAGAGATGATCAAATGACATGGGATTGATTTTAGAATCTGTTACCATGCTAACCTTAGTGACTTGTAGCTGGAGAGGTCTGAGGTACTGAGCAACTCACAGGGTTAATCCCAGCCAAAATAGAAGTTCTTGGAATAATCACTGCTTAGATGACTCATCTGTATTATGAAATGGAAATTACTTCAAAACACATTCTGTATTTCCATGCTTACTGAGGATTCTGGACATCAGAAAGATCCTTTTATATCTGAACTGCACACAATGTTTTTCTATTCCTTGGTTGTTTATATACGTGGTGTGCAAGTCTCTAAATGTTCCAGGCTTTGAATCACCAGCTAATAGCTTTAGTGGCTCCAGAAAAACATGCCTTAAACTGCTACACTTCTGCAGCCTCCCCAAAGGCCAACCAGCCCATGTATGTGGGATTGCTGCTCTGCCTACACAGTCAGGCACTTGCCCAGAAAGCTCTGTGCTTTAGTCCAAATTCATTCTCACATCTCCTAGAATAGAGATGATTGATGTAGTCTGTCAATTGTGGCAGGATGCCAAAGGCCATGTCTAAACAGGGTTTTTATTGTCATTTATTGATACGAGAGCACATCACAGCCATCCCAGCCTCCAAAGGGAACTTTGGAGTTGCTCCTAGTGATACGCACAGGCAATCTTGGAAAACGGGACCCACTAAATGAGTTTGGTCATTACGCTTTCATTCCTTTTTGATGTATTTCCCTCATCAGCCATTGAATAAGAAAATTCACCAGATGCCATTCGTATGTGCTTCTCCCTGAATACTCTTAGCAGATATGTAAGACCTGAAAAGGTTAAATTCCTGAGATAACTCTAAGGGTTAATACTATGCAAGTCGTTTAGTTATTTTTAGAAATACATATTTCTGTCCATTTCCATTTGTATTTTACTGATTTTTAGGTAGCTAAGTGTCACAAAAAGAACTGATTTCTCTCTTCGCTTCATTGCAATCAGAAATTAATGTAATTGATGCAAGCTAGTAAGTGGCTTGAATAGACCAAATTCCACCCTATTATGCATAGTGACACATGAAACTCGCGCTCTTTTGGTCTGGCCATGAGAGCTGCTGGGCTGCATCTAACTACTGTGACTAATTTAGGAAGAGAGCCAAATGGTGCCATTCTCTGGCCATTGCTTTACTAGCAGTGCAGAAATGATTTTGTGTAGTTAATCTTTCAGGATACGCCACAAGCTCTAAGTAGCTTAAGCCAGAGGAGTGCTCTGTCAAAGGTGTTTCTGAATTAGGAATACCCTCCAGTTTTAGACTGGGAATGCTAAATCCCAGGAGCAAGTTAATACTCTAGCTTTTTAATACCTCAATAACTTGAAGTGACTGTCATAATGCTTCCTCAGCTGACCTGAAAATACATATTAAATACTAGGTGAAAGAGAAAATTGCTTACATGAGCTAGTAGATGGAAGTTCAAGTTACCACATGATTTTTGTGATGATGGTTCACTCAGAATCTGAAATCATCTGGAAGAGGAGAAATACTGAGTTGTTTGTTCAGTCTACTTGGGCAATGTAAAGCCAGAATATCACACCAGAATTATCTTCTATCATTGCATAGCAATGAAAATGTTCAAGATAGGCACAGCCTCTCTTCTGAGTCAGCAGGAGGGATCCCGCGTTGGGTAGAGCTATCCCAAATCTCAGAACTGAATCCTCAGTGAGATTTCTTTCAAGTTCAAAAATCTTGGGGTTTTATAAATAATCTTAAACTCCCACTTCCACAAACAAAGAGTTGTGGAATGCACTGACAGAGGTCAGGAGGCTCATTTATAGTCAGGGTGTGGAAGGGATGTGTGAAACCACACTGAGGAAATGCATTTTCTCTTTTGAGGGAATATTATTTTGAATTTAAAACAAAATCACTGAGAGCTGCCAGTTTGGTGTTCATCCGTCCCGAGTTGTCTCACTTGACCCTACCTACAGAGGCTTATTTTCAGCCTATGGAAATGTTAATGTTTATTCATGTCTCCAAGCAAAATGTGTTCTTAATCTCCTGC
>NW_009944664.1:6257-14733 GCF_000696875.1 Nestor notabilis
CTTACATCAGAACAAACTGAAATTTGGCATGGCCATCAGTTATTTTCCAGTAAAAATCCTACCTTAGAGGAGTTCCATATGCTTTCAATTTTTAAGATATTTAATAATGTTTTCACCTCTAATTAGGAGGAATATCTGGGTTTGGCTCTTCCATTCTCCTGGGAACTAAACATTTGGTTTTGCCACTTCCTGGGTCATTACGAAATTCCATTCCTCGTGTTAATTTCTGCTTTTCAAGTTCTGAATGAACTTGGAATTTGGATACATGTTGAAGCAGCAACTGATTTCCTGGAAAATCCTAAACTGAATTAAATGCCACAACTGTCATAAAAAGAACATTCAAGTTTAGCAAACAATAGCAGAGAAATCTTGAGTAAAGGTCGCTATGTTCAACCTTTTGTTTTCTATCTCAGGGAATATTTGTTTCAACAGGTGGCTATTTATAAAAGAGTTATATTTACCCATATTCATAGCGAAGAGTCATGAAATACAGATCGTTCCCAAGGTGCTGTGGTTCAGACTGTATTTCCTTTATTTATTTGCTAGTTGGTGACTAAAATGGCAATTTCTTTCGCAAGTCAAGCAAACAAAAAGTTCTATTTGATGCACTTTGAATCAGCGGAGATAGAAAACCACAAAAATTGGGGTTTACAATGGAAAATCAATTTTCTCTTAATGACAGCAGCCCCTCTGGTGCTGGTTAAATGTACTCCAAACTAAACAGCCAGAGGTTCAGAGTCTGGGTTTAGAACACTGCAAGCTGGTTTCAAGGAGCCCTGTCATGGACTTGCATTGTCTAATTTGGCTTTACATGAGTAACCTCAACTCTACATTCTTTCCACCAGTAATTAGATGTTCTCTGCAGTTTGTACTGTGAGGCCATGGAGCACCTCCTCAACTACTGCAAATCACTGGTGGTGCAATTACTTTTGGAGGAGCTATGCTTTCTATACATCTACATCTGGAGATACAGTATTTCTTTCACTGAATCCCAAAAAGTAAATGTGAAAATTTGTTTCCAAAGAGAAAATACTGTATCACCATCTCACATGTCCACACACAGAGAGATTCACGTTTCACTATGACAGTTTATACCTGCTGAAGTGTGATTTACAATACATCATAGACATAAATGCTGGGCTTGGTGACAGACTGGGCATACACCACAGCTGTAACTGAAGACTCACGCTTACTACGTGGCTGCACTGTCTGTCCCTGCCAGAGCCTGATTAGCAAGTTTCCCTTCATTATTTAGGAAAAGCAATATGCCATAAAAACATCATTTCACTGCCCAAATCATCACATTTTCCATAAAAGCCTACTGCTGTCAGGTCCTAGAGGGTATTCATCCCCATGCTCTGACAGCTAGGTAGAAATAGGTATTAGTTTCCACCATCTGTGTAATTCCACGGGTTTGGAGTCACCAGTCTGTGCAATATTAAAAGCTGATTTGTTTCTAGCCCAGATTGATTAGGACAGATTAGAATAGCATGTATTGAATAATTGTTTTAAGTAAGGTTTGCAGTTGCTTTTTGGTGTGTGTAGAGGGTGATGAAGAGATATAGTTACAAACAGAACTGGAAGCCTGTTTTGGTCCCAGTTTTCACTAAACTTTCATCACATCAGTCTGGGGAGAACCATCCTGAGTGATAACCACAGCACTGATCCCCAGAGCTCGATGTTGGCTGTCAGATAGGAGCTTTCAAAGCAGCCAATAAAAAGCATTAGCTTGGTGAAATTTAGAGGAGGGTGCAAGGGCTCTGTGCTCCCACTGACAAGAGAAGTCTGGAGATAATTTGTGGCAGAGACTTTGATTCTTGGGATGAATCTTTTTGTACACTGTGAATGAAAAGGCAGCATATGAGGGGGTTTTCTGCACCAAGTAGTCAAGAGATGTATTTCCATGCTAGAACTTCAAACTCCACAAAACTTGCCCAGCTTGTGGTTATGCACAGTTACTCAACCCAGGCTGACAGGGGAATCTTCTTTATGTCCCTGGTGTCACTTGTGGCTTCCTATCAAAGCTGAATAACCTCACCATTTCACAGTTTCCATATGACTCTGAAGAAGCCTGGCACAATCGGCTTAGCTTCTGTTTTGGTCAGGAATCTCCAAACAAGCTAGGATCAAAAACTTTCTGTGGAAACATGAGGGGTCAAATTAATCTGCAACATAATTTAACAGGATTCCATGGATTTATAACAGAAGTTGGGGGAATATATCTAAAGCCAGATGAGCTCAAAGCCAATTCTTAGAAAGCCATGCTCCTGTGTATTGTTGGTCTGTGTCCACTGGTTCTGCTGGTCTCTTCTGACTGCTGCCCAGGTCTGAACAGCTTTGATGTGAGTCCTAGCAGAGGGTAGCCCAGCCCAGAAACACTTCCCAGGGCTCTGTCTGCCAGTCCATGGGCTTTGAAGCAGAATATTCATGGTAAAAAGTGTTAGATGTGATGTTTCGATAACCAGATTAAAATCTGCTGAATTTCCTTCCTGCACGTATCTTGCCACAAAGAAAATACAACCTTGGCTTGTGAAAACTGGCCACAATTCTGCACTGTTGCTCTAGGAAGCCAGTCTATATTTTGATTTTTTCCAGGGTGACCCATTCTTACTGAACCTGGACAGTTGGGAGCATTCATTTCCTGAGCACTTTGTGCCCCATTTTGCTTTGGGGTTTCAACATCCAATTTCTGATGCAGATGTTTGACCTGGAGATACAAGTTTTGTTTTCTTGGCTGAATTTCAAGGACACTGCTGGGAATTTGTATGTGATGATGTACTTTTGGAGTCCCATCATTGGCAAAGCTGCCAAGACACTTGGCCTCATGAGAGGACTCTTTCTACTCAGGAATTTAAGCACTAAGTCTGCTTGCCTCTGTTCAGAATATAGACCTGTCTTTCTCTATGCCTTTTCTCTCCCATTTCCAACTTCACTTTTTCATTCAGGCTTCTCCTATATTTAAAGTATATTTTCCTTTCTCTTTCAGGTCCCTATATCTTGGTTGGTGAACACTGAGGAGTTTGCTTGCTGTAGTGATGTTTTGATGGAGGCTTTGGTTTTCCTTACAGTGCCATTTTCTTCCTGTGAAACCTTGGCTAATGCTTGGAACTTCTGTGCTCCCTGAGTTTGTTGCCCATTAGAAGTAGGTACATACAGACGCTGCCAGTGATGTTGCAGAAATTATGCAGGTTAATGAACCATGTTGAGAAATACTATTGGAAAGAAAAGCCCAATACTAGTAGTCACTCTACAGTAGCAAAATGAATTAAGATTTCAGTGGTAGAGATGCAGGTTAGTGCATAGTCAGTCTCTTTGTGCTTCTGTGACACGTAGAAGAACATCTTCTAAACATACCTTTTCTTTTTATTCTCTTAGTAGCAAAATGAGTAACTTCTGAAAGGGTTACTGGAGACTTACCAGAGCCTTCGCTCTCCCCTCAGTTCTTGTCATTAATGTGAATTAATGAAGACATTATTAAAGAAACCTGTTGTTTCCTTTTTCTGTTTCCACTAATTAGTCCTAGTCAAATATACCCAGTTTCCTGACAATTGCCTTGGTTTCTGTAGCACAGTGTACAAGTGACCCGAGCAATCGATAGAAAATCCACACTTTGCCAGCTATTTTATAGGCAAAAGAGGTTGAATCTGAACTTGTTTTTTCATGTTACATCCAGAGCTTTGGGAGAGTGTTTTGGCAGGCTTCCTGGTGGGCACAGCTCCCGTTCCCAGAGTTCTCTCCAAAGCATTAAGAGTGGAAATAAGCAGCTAAGAATTTTCCAGTTTAGATCAGGCTCTGTGTACATTAAGAGAAACAGAAGCATAACCGCAAGTACCAGCATAAAGCCCTAAATGTAGACAGGCTGCAGCTGAAAGCAGAGCTTAACCTGGTGAAACTCATAAACTGGTCAGTGCTGACTTCACACATCTGCACTCATGTTTGCCTCGATATGGAGATGCAGTGACTAGATGGGTATACCACCAAGAAGCTTCTTAATGTAAAGATTTGCCTAGCTAGGTTGCCTAAAATCAGATGCTCAGTAATCTCTTAATGATGTTCTACTCTGAAGTAGGAGTGCTTATAGGAAACTTTCTATCAAGGCCACCATGACGGAGAGAAACACTTTAGTCTTCTCTAGCATCTTCAGGGTGATTCCTTGGCTTGTGTTGTGGAAACTGCTTTAGTGAGTGACAAAAATAAGACAAATGGTACGTAGCATCCATTTTAGGGGTGCTTTTTTCCCAACAAATGCTGAAGAGGTACTCCAGACACACAAATACTAGGAAGCTGAGGATAATACTGTGTTACAGGGAGTATGAGCTAGAAAAAATCTTGACCTAGAGTGGGGATGAAGGAAAAAAACTGATTCCTGATATCTCTTTGAGGATTACAGTCCAGCTCTTGTGGAAGTTAGTGGGAAACTTTCTGTCTCCTGTAGGAGTTGGGCTGGGTCCTCAGGATAGCAAAGCAGGGCTACAACTGGTAGTAGGCACAGGTAGATAGTACAAAAACTTTTCAAAGGAATTTATTGTAGCAAGAGATTGAATTGTGGCAAAGCTATCAAGTTTGTTGAGGATAACAATATATCCAATGTCATGATCCTTCATGTTGTTTGTTTTTTAATCTTGAAGATGAATTGATGGAATCTCACAGCTACTCTATTGTACTCCTGTTTTATGGGTAGCTCAGGTCAGGAATGAAGTAATAGCACAGAAATTAAAGAACTACTTAATATCAGAGCTACGAGCAGGCAGGAATCTTGACTTGGAGCACTCAGCTCCAGTTCCTAGAAGTTCTGCATCTCACAGGGACTGGATCTACCAAGTTTTCCTTCCCATGTTTTACCAATTTTTCCGGGTTTCCTAGAACATGTGCTCATTTCCAGATAACTTATACTAACTGAAAAATCATGTTTTCATAGAATGAGATATCCCTATCTCAAGCATCTCTGACATGAGATTCTCAGCCCTGGAAATACTATTTGCACTTTGAGTACTATCTTTAAAACACTTAGCATCTGAGCCTAAATACCACTTTAAAATGTATCAAGAAATTGATTTTATTAAGAATCTCAAGCCCTTGTCTTATTTTAAAAAGACAATACTCAAATATATTGCCTTACAAGCTTTTTTCTCTTGGATGTAAGAAGGATCATTCACCTTAAACAGTAGCACAGTGCCTTGCAATGCTGAGCGTTGGTGGAATGGCTCCACAATAAAGTCAAGCTTTACATTTTAATCTCTCTCTGAGCCACATCCTGTTTTCGGTTAACTGATCTCAGAAGGGGGAAATTTACCAGAGGAAATATCTCTAGTTTGGAAAGTACCAAAAACTTATCTTTAGTTTCTTTTTGTAATTCAGCACCTTTTAAGACAGAGGCGTCATCCTTTTGAAAAGTCTCAAAGCAAAAGAAAAGGAGTGAGCTCCTGGCACAGGAAGGAGGTGCATAGCTGCCCCTTCATCCTGAAACAGAAACTAACCTGCTGCTCTAATACTGATCTTCCTGAAATCAGCAACTTGCGCCTCTTGATGTTCTGAAAGCTTCAAAAGCCGTATCCAGAAATGTTATAAAATGTTTCCAGAAGCTAACTCGCATGTGGACAGAAGCTGCCTGTGCCAGGTTAACATGCCATGAGTTGTAACAGCCCTAATCACAAACCAGTGAAAGCAAATGTTGCAGGCCAAGGATTGCTAAGACTGTATCACACCTTCTCCATAGACCTTTAACTTCAGTTTAATACATGGCCCTGATGACTGCACTTTGAGCATCTACAAATACATTTAAGCACAAAGAAGTAGAGAGAAGGAAATGGAAATGAAGAGACATTACATGTGATTCTGCAAGTATTAGTAGGGAAACAGAGGTGGATGTTGACATTTAAACTGGAAGCCTTAAAAATAACTTTAATAAAAATTTTAATGAAAGAGACATCCTATTCCTCTGACAATTTCTTGTTAACATCCTGTCTCTTAGTAAAGGTCACACAGGCAGGAGCCATGACTGCATTCGATCAGCTAATTGCACACCCACATTGCGAAATTAGTGTTTTCTTGTGCTGTGACACCGTTACTGAACTGCACGTGATGCTTTTCATCTGGTGAGATCTAAGTGTTTTTCAAAAGGAAGCAAATAGGAGTGCCTCTTTACGTAGGGAGGTGGAAGCATCTACTAGGCTCATGTGTTACCCAGCAGCCCTCCAGTGATGCACAGCAGTAATCCAGGCAGGTACCCTAAATCCAGTCCTGCAGCGGGTGCTATCAGACTTACCTTTCCCTCCCTCTACAGCGACAGTTTCTTTTGCATCATCATTTTTGACCTGTTTGAGCCTTCAGAAAAAAAATCCTGTTACTTGTCATAGAATGAATTATAGAATGAATAATGGACTGGTTTGGGCTGGAAGGCACCTTAAAGCTCATACAGTTCCAATCACCTGACGTGGGCAGGGACACCTTCCAGTAGACCAGGTTGCTCCAGGCCCCATCCAACCTGGCCTTGAACACTGCCAGGGATGGGGCATCAAAAGCCTGCCTAATTCAAGGGAAAGCAAATAAAAGATTCTCTGACAAAGTGAAGGCTCAAATCCTTTTGGAAACAGTCTTGCGTGCTGAATCCTGCAGGACTACGGGGTGGAACTGAAAAGAGCATCTAGTCCATAGGAGTATTTTTAATAAAACAAATTGTGGCTATAAATGTAGGAAACTTTTCTGATAAAGAGCTTGCAATAATTGGACTTTTATTATTAAAAACCCACCAGGAGATGGTCCTTCTTTGTCTCCAGGTCCCACAAAGGAACCAGCATACGGCTGTGAAACGACATTGCCTGTGCAGCAGACAAGCCAAGTTATGCTCTGCTACAGGCAGCAGAGCTTGGAAGGGCAGAGACAACCAAGCAGCGACCTGCCTCAGAGACAGGTACATTCTTACTGTGTTCTGTGGGTATTTTTAATACTGCTGTTATTTTCAGTTTACCACAAAGAAGATTGAAATTTGCAGTCTCAATTATTTTATATAAGCATTTTTCATCCTGTTGTTTGGTATTGTTATGGGTTTCTTTAGCCTCTATCTGCAGACAGTGCCTGGCTTGGTGCTTACAGTATCCTCACAATACTGTATACTTGCAAGATTAATGTTTCCTGCGTGTACAGACTTCCAGTCTATGTGCTCCATAAAGGATAAATGTATATCCTACCCATGGACCTGGCTGTCTTTTGAGAGGTCTTTTCCTTAAGTGTATTTGGTTTTAAGCTAAACTGCCCTTTTGAAGTCTAGAAAAATATTTTCTTTATTCTTGCTTGGTTTGACATCATCCTTCTGAGACAAAAAGGTAGAAGTTTAAAGGAGTTTTTTCCTGGGAAATCTTCAGTAAACACAGTATGTGTGTAGCAAAGGAATGCATGAAAAAGAATGATGTTGTTGACTCAGCTCTGTATATCATACAGAGCTGAGTCACACAAAGCTGTGTGAGCAGGGTTTAGGATGTTCTTAGCTTCTGCATGAAAACAGGAACATAGGTGTTCCTAACGTGAGGAGAAGAAAGTTCTGGAATTAGTTCCAGTATTTCTTGTGGCAAGAAAGCATTACAATATACAATTCACTTACTTGAAGAAGGGCTATATCTTGATCCCAGAAGCTGCTCTCCTTCCCCTCTGTTATTCAACATAGCTGTTTAGTATTGTATTTGATAACCTGTAATCATGTTGGGGTCAGTCACCCAGGACAGCTGTTCCAGATGTGAAACTGTTCTATGCGCACACACAACACAGGAAGGTGCCCACTGATAGATAATAACCTCATCACAAGGCACCTGGATGTGAACACTGTTGTAAATGCAGCTTCACAAGCCAAGTGAAGCACCTAGAGCACCACCTCTGCTTTTCATGTTTAATTTTCAGCTAGGACCCACCCCCTGTGGTATTCCCCAAGTTCTCTTCACAAGGAAGAGCCAACAGATATGCATCTGCAACCTCCTCTCTTCTGACTGAATCCTACCAGGTCGGGTTGCAGCTTGTAACTTCATAGTGAACTTTATCAGGGGAAAAGAGAATCTTCTTCTGATAGTGACGATTCCTTTTGTAGCAATCTTTACTGCACTGTGATCGTCTTCAAACGATGTGCATGCATTGTTTAACTTCGCCTTGTGTTAGGCTGGTGGTGGAAGTATCTGTGTTAGAGAGCAGCCGGAGGTGAGGTACAGCACGGCTTGCTTGAGGCTTCCCAGCAGGGTTCAGAAGGGAAGTCAAGCCTCCCACTCCCTTACTGGGGGCAGCGGGTTTCCCCCAGCGGACAGAGGTGGGGAGTGAGTGTTTTTCACTGTAATTTCGCCGTGGAGAGGCAGGAATCTCTGTCACAGGTCGGGTCCCCCTGTCCGATGGCCACAACCACACCAGTTTCAGGAACTAGCTACGCACACAGATTCAGCCATCGTGGGGGAATCTGCTCCCTTGGGCCTTTCCTCGCTCCGTTCCCCATCCCCGCGGG
>NW_009944665.1:0-9532 GCF_000696875.1 Nestor notabilis
CCCGGGCCGGCAGAGCTTCGCGGGCCGCGCATTCCTGTGACCGGGGGGAAACGGTTCCCGCCCTGCCGCGTGAAGAAAGTGCGGTTGTGCCGCTTCGGAGGCTTCCCAAAAATGCCTTTCACGGGGCTGTGGAGCGAAAGCACCACCGCGTACAGTGGATCTGGTACCTGCTCCTCTGTGCTAAGGCTTTTGTTCCGCGTTAGCGTGAAAACCAGCGCTGTTGGTCCAGCTCCTCCCCGCCCCCGGCGTGTGAAATACACAGAGTGGTGTTTGCAGAGAGCGAGCGCCGGCAGCTTGTGTCTGCAGCAGCTCGGCTCTTGCTGAACTTGGAGGGGACCTCCGGAACGGGCAGGTTGGCAGCGCCAAGCCGTGCCGGCTGCGGGCTCAGGCCTGCCCAGCAGCGGAGCTGTGTCACCTCCTGCCCCCGGGCTGCTTCCTGAAGCTCTGCATCTTTCCATTATTGACCGCAGAATGAAGTTAATACAGGTGTTTGCTGTCGCAGTCGGTTTGTAGCACATACCTGATTACAGAGTGCAGTGCAGTGCAGCATTCTAGGCTTTAGAACAAGAACTGGGTGTAGAGGTGTTTGTCCTGATTTATTACTGTTATTTTCGTAGTTAGTTTGCTAATTCTTTTCCTAACAGCAAATCTTGATCAGATTATAAAGGTGATTATTGAAGTGTGGGTAGTTTGCTAGAAAAGAACATATTTCCCAGATATTTTGTTTCTTCTGCCATAGGTACCAGCATATCCTGCACAGAAACCTCATTTATTTAGCTACAATTGCTGATGCGACACCACCCAGCACACAGAAGACTGCAGAGTGACTGCGCTCACCTGGACACAAGCAGGGATGCTTTAACCACCTGTAGAACTACTTAGTTTAGAGTCCTGCTTTGTGATCTGAGAACGTGTGGTCTTGACAGGCAGGTAAAAAGTCATCCATGCTTTTACGTTGAAAATGTGAATGTAGCTTCTGATGTAATGTAGACTAGCTTCTTCCCCCTTCTGTAAGCAGAACTTAAAGGTGATCATTTTCATAGCCCTTTTTTTTTTCCCCTCTGAAAAACTACATGTTGTGTACTACTGAACATAGCCTGGTAGTCAGCACAGAGGTGCTACCAGAGGGGCCACTGGAGGCCCTATGCAGTCTCATGAAACAGACTTTCATGACTAAGACTGTACAATAACAGGGAAGCATTTAACTGGATAACTTCTTTCTACCTCCAAGCACAACAAAGGCAGTCAATTGTTGCCATATATGCAAAAGCAGAAGACTGTTTTGTAAATTGTACTGTAAGAACTTAATAAATTAAAGATGTTCTTTGTAAATTATAATATATTTCTGGATTCACACTGTGTGTTAACAAAAGAGCAGCTTGGTGATGTAGTGAAGCAGAAATGTTAATGTCTCTAGGAAGGGTGAGACTGTTGCATAACGTGGCAGTCGGGTGCAAGGGAGAATTGGAGCCTTTATTCCAGTGAGAGAAGGCTGTGTGTTTGCCCTAGTTGTGTCAAGACGTCCTTTTTGCTTGAAATGCTCTGTACTGTAGACTCTGTAAACAAGTAAATTCTTGCATAATCACAACGGACTTGTACACTTCCTGGGTGTCTGTCAGCATTTATGGTCTGCTGTACACGTGGGTACTCTCATCCAGAAAGAGCACAGCTTGCACACCTCAGATACTGCATTCCAGTGGTATGACAGACATAAGCTACACTAACAGCCTTATTAAGAGCTGGGGGAAGTTTACGATTTGCTTACTACCATCAGAGTAAGTTACTTTGTGATTCCTAAAAGCTCAAGTAACTTAGTATGCTAATGTTCATTAGCACTGCTAAGGCATTTTCTGTATCATGTTCTTCAGTGCATCCTACTTGAAAAAGTAGCCTTAAAGATGCTTCAAATTGTACAGTGCATAAAGTTCATTTTTACACGATGAATCAGTAAGTAGGCAGTTGACAATTTTCAAACTGTTGAACAATCCCATGTTAATGAAATAAGATCTTTGTTTACAAACCAAAGTTACAGTTTAAGGTGCTCCTCATTTTCAGCAAGGTGCATATTTTAAACAGGTATGACCTATTAAATGTATATCTTTAATAAAGCAAATAGTTTACTTTTACAGAAGCTTTAAAATACAAAATGTACAGTTCCAGTTCAGAAGCATTAGCTATTCACAAGAAGCACTGCAATAAGGGTAAGTTAACTAAGCACCAAACCCTTGCACTTGGCAGTGTAAGTGAAGTTTAATGGCAAGACTTATTCGCCAAGTGCAGCAATTCTTAAAATTACCAGTGTTCAGAACGATGGAAGCAAAGGACAGAGTAGCACCTACATGGTCAAAATGCAGACAGACTTGCTTTGTTTTCACGATTTACTTCTGTAGGTCCAGAAACTTGCCAGCATTTGTCCTTACGAACAAACTGCAAAAACTACAGCAGTAATTTTGGCACTTGTCAGAAAAAAAATCAAAATTAAGTGTTTTCATTAACTTCCATTTTGGTCTTAGTATGAATAACCAGTAAGTACAACCGAATTTAGGGTTTAATATTAGCTCTAAATGACAAGGTTTAGGAAACTCAAAAACCATTCATCAAGTTAAATAACCACTAACATTTTCAGCAGAGGGTTTTCAAAATCATAGTAGTACAGACCATAAACAATTTACAGACAGAAGCCACACTGATTGTGCAAAGCACATTACTGTAAAAAGTCTATGTACAGCAAACAAATCTTTGTAAACATGGTAAGTATGAAGTTTCAGAAAACATGGTGACAATATCATAAATACAGGCAACATTGGCATCCTCAAACAGCACAAAAGGTAACAATCAGGGCCTGCAAATACAGCCCATCACCGAACAAACAAAAAAGGTGGATGGGTTTTAAATACCCACATGTTTAATAGTTTTAGTGTTGTGTATACTTTTTACTTTTATATATATATATATATTGTATTTATTTTTTTGGTATCTTTAGATATAGATGTACTTAGTTTGTAAAACCAAAACCAACAAATGTGCTTTATCTTCATTGAAAAATTATGTTGTTAGAACTAATAAACCATTTTACTAGTAGTTAACGTATTAGAATGATATGACTTAAGAAAAATACAAAAATAAGATTAATACTGTCAAAACTCTTATACCAGAAAATATTGTGGTTTTTAGACTCTTTCAAAGATGAAATATGAAAATTTAAATAAGCTCTAACTATATAAAGAATCTCCAGTAATCTCAATTAATATACAGTGGGATAGCTATACATATATTTACCATTGTTCTTCAATTTTTAAGCACCAGTCACTCTCCCGGATCCACTTTGGTTGGAAGATTATTCCTAATTCCACAGGTTCACTTAATGGCACATACTGACTGCAAATAATTACTTTATCCTTTAAAAAAAAAATAATGTTCTTCTAACTAACTGCTATCCCACATTTCAGTTTAGTATCTTCTGAGCCAGCTCACAATTTTTAATCAACTGTAGCATCTGAAATAAGACTTTAAATATATGCAAGTAGTCTTTTCGGCTATGCTTTTGCACACTTAACAAGCGCTGTGTGGATATGCCTTTGGCCAAACGAAGCAGTAAGAAACTGTGTATGTGTTTGAAAAAACAGCGTCTTACTATCCACACAGATGCCATCTACTTTAAGCAGCTCAGGTAACATTTGTGACACAAGCTTGAGTGGTTCCGTTGCTGATCTTAGAGTAAGGAAACTATCACAAAACTCAATTTCGCAGTGTTTCTGCAACAGGCTCACCATGAACACACACTTGTGTGGCACACACAAAGCTGCTGCTGCACTTCATTTAAAAAGAGCTGCCCACAGGCTATTTATGGAGAATAAAAAGGCTTTACAGCTTGGCCATTATAAATTTAAACACAGTGTTGAGCAAAGTGACCACTATATATTTGCTTCAACGTATTCAGTGTGTTTCAGTAAGATGTTTAACTATAAATCTATATGAAAAATAGCTATAAAATACAGTGCTTCTTGTATGGTAGTCCTTCAGCAGTTTAGAAAAAAAAAAAAGTAAATTTTGAA
The DNA here is from genome assembly GCF_000696875.1 of Nestor notabilis. Classification (NCBI taxonomy): domain Eukaryota; kingdom Metazoa; phylum Chordata; class Aves; order Psittaciformes; family Psittacidae; genus Nestor; species Nestor notabilis. The sequence goes on from NW_009944665.1 coordinate 4,056, forward strand.
GGTAAAGGCAATATACATGTTTTTTAAAGCATTTCTACATCACAGTTTTGGGCTGCTTCATATATATCAAGCAAACATATTGGCCATATTTGCTCAGCACTGTAAATCAGAATTCAAGAGTTTGCATATCTTGCCCAAACCCCCTCAGTTCCATATTTAATGAGATAAACAGGATATAGCCAATACACAATCGTGAAACAAAGTACACGTAACTTATGTTTGGCCCTGTGCTGCATTTCCCAACATGAGAAGCAGTCAGTACTGATGCAGGTACGACGGTCTGCGTTCGTGCTTCACTGGGAAAGATTTAAAGCCCTTATTCATCTGTTTGTGCTGGGAAGCCTGCTGTGATTGCTGCTGCTGCTGCTGCGCGTAGGCAAAGTTAGAGGAAAGCCCTGCTGCTGGAGCACAGTCGTTGGCTGCTGCCCACATGGGTGACTGCAGGATCTGCATCGTGTCGCTCCACTGGCTCACAGGGCTGCTCATGGGATACAAGGATGTACTCTGACCAGGTAGGGTGCTTGTGACAGAGGATGTATGCTGCCAGGGTGCCTTGGGGGGCCAGGTCTTGGTCTTATTATCCTGAGAAAACAACATTAGTTGGGTTTGGGATTTGTGGGGGTTTGGTTTGGGGGGGGGTTTTTTTGGCTTGTTTTGTTTTTTTTTCCAGTAAGAAAACACTGTGACAATACTTAAGACACCTGATCTCCTCCTAAAGAAATTTTCAGAAGATAAATTTATGTTTGAAAGCAGAATTGATACATAGATAGAGCACTCCCAATTCTTAAAATACCTCCCTATTAAAAAACCTTTTTATTTAATTCAGCACATTTGCTTGACACAGAGTAGTCCTGTTCCAAGTCAAAATTTCTAGCAAGGCTAGTAATAAATCTAGTGGTACTTCAGTTTTCTCTGCACAAACAATTAAAATTGACTGTGTTGCCTCTTAGCTTAACTTGAATTTTAATATTTAAACCTGGTAAGTTTGATAAAAGCATCTAGTACTACTTATGTGCTGATGGCTTGGGGTCCAGCTAATCTATCTGGAGATACAGATGCTCTTATAGTTGTCTTCCTAGAGTAGACCACCCCTAAATGCAAATAGGAAAAATGACTAAGCAAAGCCATTCTTAGCTTACCTGATTACGGTCGTCTGCTGCAGAAAGAAGAGGTGGTGATGGTAGTGTACTAGGTTCCTGTTCGCCACTACTGTGTTTTCTGCCCAGAGAGACAGTAACATTTACTTTATTATTTTATTTATAATTAATCTTCCACTGGCACATACCATTCTGCAGCTTCATGCTGTCATACCTGACAGCCCAGAATGCGTACTGACGTTTAGTCTTGTTTCGTGTCTGCTCAGTACAGGAAGGAGAAGCAAAGCAGAACACGGTCAGAGGCTTGACAGTGCAGTTGTTCTTTGAGCTACTGCTTCAGCAACACACACATGTATTTCTAGAGGTGAGAGGAAGATGGGCCAGGCTTTTGCCCACTTTCAAGATATCTGACAGTAAGAAAGAAATTGCCTTTTTTTTCTATCTGCTCTCATTTTTTTCTGGGTTTTGGTGGTTTTTTGTTTTGTTGGGTTTTTTTTTTTGTTTGCCTTTTCTTTTAAGTATCTTTTCTGAAATAACTTTACAGACAAGACAAAAGAAACAGCTGAGCAAGTGAAACATCTGCTGAAGCACAGTGAATTTACTGTGGAAAAGATGTTCTACCTTTGGTTTAAATTTGTGACTTAATACCTAACACCAAATAGAAGTCCTTGACATGTGCATTCTGCAAAATCTGCTCAGTTTTGGGTTTTGTTTGTTTTGGGTTGGGGTGTGCATGTTCTAAACTGTACTCAGTTTAGAAAGCCAATTCAAAGGTGATCTCTAATGTCTCAGCAGTTTAGAAAGAAGTGGCATCCATCCAAAATAGATACTCTTGTAAGAAGGAAAGTGTCAGATCTTTTCTAGACATGCTGAATTTCAACTAACAGCTGGCTATTTGCACAGGTGCTAGTTTGTATAAGGAGAGAGCTACTAAAATAATGCAATATGGGAGCATTAAAGTCAGATACACTGTACACTGATCCATATCATCAGTATTGTACACACGGATGTTTGTATACCTTCATCTAATTAGCAGGGATTCCCTTTGTGTGGCCACTGAAATTACCAGAGAAAGAACTCTTATGAAGCGATACATATTTATGTTCATTTTGCTCACCTTCTCTGCTTTACAGCAGCAACAAGGTCTGGCCCTGAGAACATGGAGAACAAACTGTCTCCATTAGCTGAAGAGGTCTCATCGCTTGAGCTGGCTGAGTCTCCTTGAGTACCAGACCAGCTATTTGTCACATCACTGCAAGACAAAGAGTTGTATTAGCCCTTGTATTTGTAGTGCCTGTTCCAGACTGTATGCCCTAGGAAGTTACGCTGAATCTTAGTCACTGGTGATACCTCATAGCACATTTCAATACTTTGTAGAATGTAAAATCTGTAAATTAAATCTGTAATACAAGTAGTTCTCACTTACTTCTAAGGAAGGACAAATAGAGGATCTTGAAACACTTCTGCTGTGACAAATAGTTAAGATTTGGAAGAGATTAAGCACTACTAATGTACTTGCTGTAAGGTACCTGCCTTACAGCATAGCAAGATTGATGGCTAAAATCTGGAAAGCTGAATTCAGTCAGGTACCGCAACTTCAATAGCATCACTTCTCATCAAAACTGGGTCTCAAAAGTTTTCAAAATGCTGAAAGGTAACAATTCTGAATAAATCTGTGCTATAAACTCCTTGTTTCCTGTGTTTAAGTCAGCGTCAATATACATTCCACTGTAAAGGAGACATCAAACAAATGACAGTGCCTCGGTATCAGCAAAGCAGGAAGGGCTGATTTCTCACTCAACATAATGAAGTGCAGCTTCCACAGATGCAGCAGCAATTGGAAAAAACACCCAATATTCCCACATTCTGCCAAGTTTGTAAGTAAAACAGACTCATATTCACTAGAAATGTGTAGCCTTCCAAATCTTACCCTTCTGTGAAATACTCCGGAAAGGGCCAGGTTTTATGAGGATCATCAGGGAGAGGCCAGTTGCTACGTGTGTTGCTTGGGCGACGGACTTGCTGTGCTTGCCTTTTCTGCTGCATAGCCTGGTTGACCCCAGCAACATAGCGGGCAAATTCTGGGTCAGAGCCAACTGAACAAAAGAAACCAAGAAGTCAGTTGCTGACATTCAGCTTTTTCTACTGCAGTTATCTCCCTCGTTTAATCCTTTAGGCTTGACTATACCCGAGCAACAGAAAATAATTCCCTCACAGACAACAAATGCCACACAACAGTTGATAGCTCTTCATGGAGCGGTAAAGACACATCCATACATCTCACATGGAAGTACACCTGCCCCTTGCCTTCTATCGGGGAAACAGTATTTGTCACTATGATCATGTCCATACACTGAAAGGTCCAACACCTCATCAGCAGATGCTGACACAATTAAAGCCTGTACATTTACCCAATCTCAGAGAGAAGGAACATACCAATTATTGTAGTTGATTCCAGTCTGCAATATGACTGATTGCAGTCATATCCAGACTGCAATATGATTTCCAGCTATGCTGTGATCCTGCTTACTCTGAGAAATTAGAATCTCAGATTAAACATATCAGAACATACAGCCCACAAATTGCCTACTTCCTACGAAGACTAGACAGCAATTTGAAAACCATTCTGATCCTGACCTGCAAGGTATTTCCAAGTAGGATTGATGTGTACAGAAAAAAAAGCAGTAGTTCTTAAAAACTCTTCCATTCTTAAAGGGCTTTACATGTCCCAGGCATCTGACAAGTGATCAGCATGATCTTGAGCAGACAGAAAAAGCCTTAATCCCGAAGTGGTTTAAATGCTCAACTGATCACAGCCAGTAATTCTTGTAGTAGAAAGAATGCTGTTGTGAGTCAGTGTAATTTGAGTTTCCACAGCTTCTTTTTCTTTTTGTCTTTCCCTCCACTCCTCCCCCGAGGGAAAACTTTGCAATCTGACTGGATCTATGGAAAATGCCTAGACTACACGCATATAATTGCAGCAGGAAGTACAGAGCTGCTGGCTTGCTGGTCTCAGTTTTAAATTAAGAGTGGAGACTGAAGAACATTCACCAAGCATGCACAGCTCAAAGCAGAAATCAGTCTTTCATGCGATGCCTTCCCTAAGAAGACAGCTCCAGAGTGTTTTGTTGGATGCATATTCAAATGACAAGGAAAAACATAACTTTGTTTCTACACATTCTCTATTACGTAAGCAAGGGACAGAGCTATCCGACAGCTGTCAGAAACGAAACATTCCCACAGATTATAAAACTACTGCAAAACATTTCTGGTCACTAGATAAGCCTTTGACATGAAAGGCCATAAATTCTTAAAATTCTTTATTAGCAGATTTGCATCTGAAAAGAAACACCATTTTCAGGCTCTAAAAATGCATATCAAAAAAGCAATGCCATTTGTTTCAAATGACAAATGTACAAAGTCTGGAAATGAACAAGTGTTTTGTGTTTTAAAGTTTTCTGTGCTACATTAACTAGAACTTAAATTGAAAACACCTACATCACAGCTCAGCTTGGCAGGTTACATGAAGAAAAGTTGTATTTCCAATGGAAAAGTCTACTTGATTGGAAATTTTTATTTGGTTTTTTAAACCCCAGACCTGTGGAAAATACTGTCTACTTATCAATTCTACTGTAGGAACATATGTCTTAATCGACAGCACCATTTGTCAACTTGAGTAAGTCACCTTTTCAAATTACCACTTTCAAAGTCCTTGGTATTCATCATACCCATCCAATGGAACAAGTAGCTTTACAAAGATCAAAAGAACAATCCTAAAGAAATATAATGGATTCAAAATGCTAAAAATGCCAGCCCTTTCTACACATGTATTTGGCACTTGGTGAAAATAATTTTATCCTTAAACGTTGTAATCTTCCTTAAGTATATACTGTAAGTACATTTAAATAAGATGACGCTAATTCAGATTTGGAATTGTTAAGCAGCTTTTGATAACATAACTACACTGCCTATTTTTGCTTTATAAACTTGTCCTGGGTTCAGCTGTCACAGTTATTTTTTCTCCTTAGTAGCTAGTGCAGTGCTGTGTTTCAGCTTTAGTCCAAGAACAATGCTAATAACACACCAATGGTTTAGTTGTTGCTCAGAGGGAGAGGGTACTTCAAAGACCCAAACAGGTATCGATGGGCTTTTGGTATCGCTGCCTGGGAGACGGAGGAAATTAAGCAGCTGTCTACCTTGCCCAGTATCTCAGGGGATAAGCTGATCCATAGACTGGAGAGCCAAGGAGTGATCAGCAGGACCCGTTCACCCTTTAATAGCCCCATATGGCCAGTGCGAAAGTCTAATGGAGAGTGGAGACTAACAGTAGACTATCGTGGCCTGAATGAAGTCACACCACCATTGAGTGCGGCCGTACCA
>NW_009944665.1:9877-10093 GCF_000696875.1 Nestor notabilis
GCTCTGCACGAGAGATTCAACTGTTCGGAATAAAATCGCAAGATGGACGTCGCCAGATCCCCACAGATCTAATCAACAAGATAACAGCAATGTCTCCACCAACTAACAAGAAAGAAACACAAGCTTTCTTAGGTGTTGTGGGGTTCTGGAGAATGCACATCCCAATTTACAGCATTGTAAGCCCTCTCTAGCACGTGACGTGGAAGAAGAATGATT
>NW_009944666.1:0-339 GCF_000696875.1 Nestor notabilis
GATTGAGAGCAGCCCTGTGGAGAAGGACTTGAGAGTAGTGGTTGATGAGAAACTGAACATGAGCCAGCTTCAGTGTGTGCTTGCAGCCCAGAAAGCCAACTATATCCTGGGCTGCATCAAAAGGATCGTGACCAACAGGTCAAAGGAGGCGATCCTGCCCCCTCTACTCTGCTCTCGTGAGACCTCACTTGAGTATTGTGTACATTCTGGTGTCCTCAACATAAAAAGGACACGGAGCTGTTGGAGCAAGTCCGGAGGAGGGCCACGAGGATGATAAGAGGACTGGAGCACCTCCCGTATGAAGACAGGCTGAGAAAGTTGTGGCTGGTCAACCTGGGG
>NW_009944666.1:370-17814 GCF_000696875.1 Nestor notabilis
GAGAAGGGAAGGCTGTGTGGAGACCTCATAGCAGCCTTCCAGTATCTGAAGGGAGGGGAAGTTTAGATTAGATATAAGGAAAAAGTTCTTTACAGTGAGGGTGGTGAGGCACTGGAATGGGTTGCCGAAGGAAGTTGTGAATGCTCTATTGCTGGCAGCGTTCAAGGCCAGGTTTGACAGAGCCTTGGGCGACATGGTTTTGTGCAAGATGTCCCTGCCCATGGCAGGGGGTTTGGAACTAGATTATGTTAAGGTCCTTTCCAACCCAAACCATTCTATGATTCTATAATGAGATAGAAATAGGAAGTAGGATGGGAAATCCTACATTTCTTCAGGTGAATGCTCTGCAGAACATAGAAGTTTTCATCTATTGGGGCAGTTACAGAAGGGGATTACATGCAAGAATATGCAGTATATTTGCAGCAGTCATGGCTGTTTCACTACCCACTTTGTCAAATCCCAGGCTGTTTGGCAGTAGTGTTCTTGGAAGGAGCTTTAGAGGATTCTCAACACTTGGAGCTACTGGGCCAGGAAAAATGGGCTGGTGATTTATAGGCACAGTAGATTCTTAGAGGAAAAGTAGTTTCTTAGGAGTATAAAAATAGTTCCTGCTTCTAGGCGGGTCAGATTATCTTACCTGGTAGTATGAAACATCTCTCATGCCAAACACATTGTAATAGATGGTAAAACTATGAGTCGACTGCACAGTCTGATCAGGATTTTTAAAGGGTATGCCTGAGCCTTGGGGAAAAACTGAATGGTGCAGCCCTGGGATGCAGACCCACGGGTCACTTAGAAGGGCTGAGGGAAGAGGGAATTTGTGGGGGGTGTTACTAGAGGAGAATGGAGCATCCCCTGCTGCATTACACCCCTGGGAATGCTTGTGGAACTGAAATGGGACAGAAACTGGAGAAGGTGCTGAAAGCTCACGGGACACAGAGAGTGGATCCAATGCTTAGCAATGGTAGAAGGATTTCCTTAGCGACCTAGAATGGGCCACAGACTTCATAGCAACTCAGGAAGCCAATGAAAATTTCTGCACTAAATAACAAAACTGGAGAAAAGGAAAAATACCTGGAGAACAGGTACATTCATGGTGTCAGGGCACCGCATTTCCAATCAGTTTGTCAGTTCTTTCTTACAATTAGTACTTCGTAGACATAGCATGCCATATTTTTCCGCATATTTGATAGTGGTGTTCTGCTTTTAAGACTGTGATACATAAATCACTGATGCTATAAATCACATGGCACATCTGTCAGAGTGCCATGGAGGCAGGTGGCTCCCTGGGGCCAGGCAGTGTCCGAGGCTAACCTGACTAGGTGATGTCAGGGCCTGGCAGCCAGGGCCCGTCCCATCCTCCCAGCCATGAGGAGGGCAGCTGAGAGACCAGGGCAGCTCCAGCCCTGGGCATCGAGCACCAATCTGGGAACAGGATTAGGTGAGGATGGGCTGTGGCCAGGCAAGGCAGGGCTGTGGAGAGCTGGAGATCAGCCCTGCTGCAGCGTTGCAGGGGCAGGGACTGATAGCTCTTGGGGCTGATACAGCGTCCTGGGCCGAGGAGGGGAGGGAAGGGGCGTAGCCACAGGCAGTGAGCAGGAACAGTCAAAGCTACCGATGCCTTCAGGGCCCCGGACATTCCTTTTTTTTTTTTTTATTCCTGATGCGGTTTAACTGTTCTCTGTTCAAAGAATTACCTTGTTCAAGATAATTATTTTTGTGTTCTATTAAAGTATATAAAAAAATAACAAACCACCAAACAACCACAAAACCGAACTTTTAAGTTTCTGTGGCCTTCTGAATTGAACAACTAAAGCTATTTTCATTTCAAAACTCTGCCTAACACAGTCTCAGTGCTATTGCTAACAACTTTGGATAGCAAATGCATTGTGAAACTGAATAACAAGGTTTATAAGAGAATATGTTTTTTCAGAAATGATGCATAGCTGAGGGCATTTTCCCACTTTATTTGGAATAGCGGCCCCCACCAGGACTTCTGGATGAGACAAGCATTCGTTTGTTGCCAAAACATCTTTCGAGGAAGTAAAGGCAGCAAAATCATTACCATCCTTCAACTACTTGCTCCTGTGAGAACTGAGGCTCTGGAACCATATCATAATAGCATCAGAGCTAAAGTGCATCTGTGAGATCTAGTGATGCTTTCTAAGGCACTGTCTATAAATCCTTGTTATTTGTATGGTTAAAAATGTAAGGTTTAGAAGCTGTACAAACTGAGCAGTAATGCCTAATGGTATGAATCCATACATAAACACCTCAGATCTCTCTGAAAGAGCTCCAGAGAGAACAACTTCACATCTCCAATGCAAACTAAACATCACAGAGCTTGCTGGTTCTCCCTCGCTTTTCTCTTGTGCTTTTTCTGTGAAAGCTTTTGTGCATTGAGAGCTTTGAAAGATTCTAGTCATTGGGTGGAACATTTGGATCCAGTTTCATTGCTGTATTGCACTTCACACACTTCTCTAGCTCAACAAGTTTGTACTTCTGGTAAAGTGGGATTTAATGTTTTCATCCCTTCTAAAAGTCCTAATTGCCAATTGTGTATTCATCTGCTGTTTGAAATGTTGTGTCAGCCTTAATTTGAACTAGTGGTTTCATACTGAATATACTGATGGGGAGTTACTTAGATATATGTAACTAGAAGAAAAGTTACTGTAGTAAAACAAAACAGCAGGGGAAAATTGACGAGACAACAAAGAATCTTTGAAGCTTGTTGTTGCAAAGGGTTGTAAATATTTGGGGCCCCTTAGAAATCTCTAACAGTGGGATGAGATGTGCATTAAAGGAATACAGAATTGTATAGTGTTGCTTTGGAGAGAAAACAAATAAAAATACAAAAACCAGAAATCTAAATAATTTCTATGGTTGTTGAGTTTCAGATTCAGTAGGAAATGTATATCCAGGAAATCAGAATCAATCTATATAAAATCAATTAGAGTAATTATATCATAGTTAAAAAATAGATTAAAAGTTGCAGTAGGAAATACATTCTCTTCAATAGGTACAATACATATAATAAGATTACTCACCTTGTCTGTATCTCAGCTCTTACATGGAAGATCACCTCAAATTACCAAAGGGCAATTTGGTCTCCAAGTCCATTCTTCTCAGTCTTTCTTTTAAAGCTCTCAGGAAAGGAGACCAATTAGTGCTAGTGTTTGGTACAGAGATAGATATAAAGCTAGAAGTAGCATGATTTACTTTTTTTTTTTTTTTAGGATCTCAAGATACATTCTTTGACTCTGTCAACAACTTAAAAGTACAGAGGCAGTAATATAAAATATAACTGGGAATAAAACATTATCCAGAATGCTAAAGATCTCCAAGTTTGTTTTGAACAATACTTGGCATTGCCTAGGGAGAGGCTGAAGGTATATGTGTTTGAGAATTAATGCGGTCTAAAAGATGAGGAATTAGTCAAGCTTTTCAGAATGTCAGGAAACAAACTGAATTTACTTTAGTTCAAATTTTGATTGGAGTTTAGTTTGGCTTATTAGGGTTTGGAAATTTCCATCTTTCTGGGCTCACCAGGTGCTAACTCACTTCATCTGACAGACTGCATATACCTTGGGTAGCAAATGACATCATGATGTGGCATATCCAAGGTGAATGTCACCACTAGATAGCAATAATTTGTGCTAATGTAATACCTCATGCAAAGCACCAGATACTCTTCCAACTATAAATAGTGATGCCAGACTATGGTAGGCAATTTGACTGACAAGCAAGGACTTGCAACAGGAGCAAGAATGCAATAGCTCAGCAAGGGCACTGAAGAAGAGTTCAGGAAAAGAGTACCGTTATTGCAAATCTACTTAATTATACTGGCAAGAAACTCTTCTAAACTTCACCAATAAGGGTAATGATTGCAGCTCAACAGCTTATTTTTCCCTGTATTCTTGCAACTCGTGAAATATGAGCTTAGAACAGGGCTGAACACCTACCTTTGAATAGCTTGGCCCTCTGCAAGATACACGTTGTCTGTTCCTCTTAGTAGCATACACAGATGGAATTTGATGCCAAAACCTTAATACAAGCCAAGGGAAGAGTGAGGTTCTTCATGTCACATTGCTGAAAGTGAAACCTTGTAAGTAGTAGTTGATACAAAATGTAGTGTTTCAGATTCTTCTTAGAGGTTTAGTCATCTTACTGTGGTACAAGGAGAAACTTCACCTTCTGTTAAAGTTTTCAGCAGTGTGAATGCTGACAAATATAGTTGATTAAACTTCTCCCACCCCAAGAGATAGATCAAAATCATCCCTTTCTTTCAAAATATATTCACTGTTCTACGTGCCTCTGGAAAACTAAAGCTTTTCTTTTTGTTCCACTTACGAGATTATAATAACTATTGATTCTCTTTTCAAAATGTGGCAAAAAGAATCAGTGAAGTGCTTGGAAACAGTGAATTTCATGTACTAATCAATTTGAAGGGTCATTCTTTCTCCAGTATTCTGTCTGAAAATAAACACTTTCATACACATCTTTACTTTACTCATACAACTGAAATCTTAGAAACAAAATGCCTGCATAACTCAGAAGCTTAAAACTGCATAGTATCAACAAGGAATTTTAACATACAACATACTGCAGTTCTGAAAACTTCATAGAGAAACTGAAAATTCAGTCCACCAAATCTTTGAAAACAAATAGAACTTTCTGTATTCTTCCTGGATAGTCTACATTTTCTCTGCCATTTTAAAGATTAAAATACATTTTTAAAGATTAAAAAAACAAGCTATACCTGGATGACCCATGTGTTCAAATATCTGTGCTTTTGAGATTATCATGATGATAGCAATCCAGAAGGTTTCTCAATTGTATGGAAGACAGCTTCTTCTTGCAATTAATGGAGAAGCCAACAAGGAGAGCTGCCATGCTTGATCTTGTGCTCACCAGCAGGGAGAGGCTGGTGGGGAATGTGATGCTGCAGGGCAGCCTTGGCTGTAGTGATTAAGAGATGGTTGAGTTTGAGATCCTCAGGACAGTGAGAAGAGCATGCAGCAAGCTCACTGCCCTGGACTTCAGGAGAGCAGACTTTGGCCTCTTCAGGAACCTGTTCAGTAAGGTTCCATGGAATAAAGCCCTAGAGAGCAGGGGGGCCCAAGACTGCTGGTTGATATTCAAGGATCACCTGCTACATGCTCAGGAGTGTTGTGTCCTGACAAGAAGGAAGTGTGGCAGGAGGGCCAGGAGACCTCCATGGATGGATAAGGAGCTGCTGAGGAAACTTAGAAGGAAAAAAAAGAAGCCTATAGAAGGTGGAAGTGAGGACAGGGAGACTGTCTGCTGTGAGGGTGGTGAGGCACTGGAACAGATCACCTGAAGAAGTGGTTAATGCTCTGTCCCTGGTGGTGTTCAAGGCGAGGTTGGACAGAGCCTTGGGCAACATGGTCTAGTGTGAGGTGTCCCTGCCCATGCCAGGGGAGCTGGAACTAGATGATTTTAAGGTCCTTTCTATCCCTAACCATTCTATGATTCTATGATGAAATTGTACGAGCAGTATCAGAAATACCTGTATAAATAATGTAGACTTAATAAGGCTAGCTTGCCCAGTCTGTGCATTTCAGAATAATCAAAGGAGTCATAAGAATGAAAGCGTATCTTTTTGAATTTAACCTAGCAGTCTTACCATTGCATTCATGTACATTTTTCTTTTCACTGTTACAAGAATAAGAAAACTGGTGATGTGTGTACATGTGAAAGCAATACTAGTTTGTTGTGACAGGTCCCTGAGTCAGCCAGAACTTTGAGGTGGGTACAGTTTCATCTGTGCCTTAAAGTGAGCTCCTCGAGGGAGATCAAGAGATTTTCAAATTAAATACAATTTTTAAAAAGTATTTCATTAGAATGTAAACTAGAATTCTTAACTTTTTTTTTTTCCCCATAGGGAAACATCAAATCTATGAGGCTGGACCGGAGAGAAATAAAAAGTTCTGTGACTGATTACCATCTTCACAGGTGGGTCTGTGCAATCAGGTTGGTGGGCTGTGATCTTAGCAGCTTAATGAGGTGCTAGGCAGGAAATTTTATGTAGACTTCAGCCAAGTTTCTCTCCACAGTGAAGCCTAGTTGTCCTCTCTCTTGTTACTCTGTGCAGCTGCTCTTTGCTCACCTGCAGACTTTCAGCCCCCTGAGCTGTCTTGCTGCCTCTTATTTGTGCTGTCTTTCCCACTCCTTTTCTGCATGAAGTATCTTCTCTAAGGAAGACTTGGTGATTGCCCAGAGAAGAAGTGCTCCACAGAGGCTTCCACTACCCCTGCTTTTGAAATGGACATAAGAATACAAACTAGAAGCAAACCGTACATACCAGCAATCACCCTATGTAATGGCAGTAGTTAAAAATCACCAGCTGTTTTTTTTAAATCTGTTGTCAAGTGAACCCTGTAAGTGAATGGATGAAAAATCTTAATCTATGTGAGTAATACTGTCTTACCAGAGACAGATTCTTACTAGCTTTGGTTAAAATACACCTGACTTCATTACCCTTTCAAAAGAAAGAAGAAAAGACCAGATTGGAAGGGGCTTTGCGCAACCTGATCTAGTGCCAGGGGTGATTGGAACTAGATGATCTTTTAAGTTCCCTTCCAATCCTAACCATTCTGTGATTCTACGATTCTGCAAAATAAATATTCTGTTCAAGTGGAAGCATGGATTTAACACTAGATTGTAGAATACAGCAAGTTGACTCCAAGAAATCATTTCAAAATGGGCAGTACACAATTTAAGAGTTTAGACTGCTCTAAATTGCAGTGCTGGCTGCTCCTCATATGCCCATAAGTATATATATATAAAAAAATACCTCTGTAAAATACTTTTTGGTTATTCAAATAAACTTGTGCCACTGCTGTTTAATTCTTATCTCCATTTGGCTAGCAGAACTTTCAGAAAAGAAACTCAAAACTACCCCACCACCCTCCCCTCCTCCCAGTTCTGCTGAAGTAGGCCCTTTAATGAGAGTTCCAGTTGATTTAACAATTCTGACCTCTTAAGCCAAGCACTCCCAGTCATGCTGTGTTACGTTACAGATGCAATACTACATTACATGTCAAATCTAATGCACACTTGAGCTACATTTCAGGGATAAATAGCTGAATGCAGTGGTTTGGGCTCTTTGTTTTTGGGGTTTTTTTCAGTGGGCAGACTTAACATTAAGTTTGGGACTTTCTGACTTACTGAGATTTCCTGTTTAGCATTTTCTGGGGGAAAATGGAAGAATCCTAGAACAAACACAAATGTCTTTTTCAAGCTTTTCTTTGCTGTGTGATTCTGGGTGTTTTGGGGTTTTTTTCTTCTTCTAATTGCATGTACAGTCTGATATAAAGAACACAGACGTAAAAGAAAAAAGGACATTTTTTCCTTCAACAGAGTTAATCAAGTCTTGGAACAAGCTAGTGCAAATTCTGTGATTTAAGAAAAGCTGTATCCTTTTCTTGCAGTTCAGCAGCCAAAAGGATGAGGATAAAGAAAATCAATATCCTCATATATTGTGAGTTTAACCATAAATATATAAATAAGAGTGATTACTGAGATCTACTTATAGTAGAATTGATTCCATGCCAGTATGGCTGGCCATGGAGAAGTTTTCTCAGTTACATGAAGTATTGGAAGATTCATTCAGGATGATCATTATAACTGAACAAATCAACAAAAATGTCAGAAAGTTAGAAAACTTTAAAATAAAATAGTGTTCCATGAAGATTTGGAACATTTAAAGATGCTTTTAATTAAGAGTTCAAATAAACAGTTGGTTCCTGTTGGCTGATTTAACACAGAAATTTAGTTTCTCTAGTGCTCTTGTTGGTCTAGATCACATTTATAGCTCGCCTCAAGCTCCCAAAGGTTTTCTGCCTTGTGGCTGTCTACCAAGTACCTTGGAAACCTGTCAAATTTCAGAGCTGTGCAGTTTCATGTAGTTTACTTCATATCTTCATCTCGCTGTCTCTTTCACTTTCCCTTTTCCAATCCATTGCTGAACAATCCATTTGCAATTTCATACCATAGTTTCTCTCCCACTCTCTGTCTCCATTTGCCAAAACATGTCTATACAGTTAGCCAGTCAGCTGCTGACTGGAAATGAATGCTGTACAGTGGCAGAAAGATAACATCTTTGAAGTGCATTTCCACAATAAGGATCTGTGCCAGTAGTATCTTTAATACATTTTAACTGACGGAGGTAAAAATAGAAGATTTTACAGCAGACTAATGTCTTTGTGTGTGTGCACATATAATCAATAGAAGATGAAGAGAATAGTGTTCCAACAAAAAAAAAGAATTGGTTATTCATCATCAAGATAATACTAATAAGACAATATTTATTTATTGTATGTTGAAAAACAGAAAAAATGCCCCTTGTCATCTGTTGTTACCTTCTCCCACACATGCATTTAAATGCTCAGCTCAATTTGTTACATGTCCGTCTGAGTGAGCTGGAGTATAGAGAGTGAAATCCTCATGAAGTTCCACAGTAAAGGGCCGTGAAAGCCTCTAGGCATCTGTAACACCTCTAAGAGTTAACTGGGGGGAAAAAAAGGCATCCTAAAAATGAACCTTTGAAAAACTTTTTCATGTTGTGATATTGTTCTCTTAAAGCTCTTTTACTACCATTATACATCAGTTTTACTAAAAACAACAAACATACCTTATGCAAGGTTTGTAGAATGCTGGTTAGGATGGACTCTCATCATACACTCGGTCCCTGGTGTATGAGCTATGTCCAAGCTCAGAAGTGCCCTGCTGGTTACATGCTCCAAAATTGTGGTCTGATGTTGCAGACCTGTCACTGATATATGACAAGCATTGATAGCAGGTCAAGGGAAAAGTTTATTCCATGTTCAGCTCTCCCAAGGCTATGTTTGGAGTCCTGAACCCAGTTCAGGGCTCCCTCATGCAGGATAGGTGCTAATATACTGTAGGGATTCCTGTGTGGGGCCACCAGGTTAGTTGGGGTCTGGAGCACCTGGCAAAGAAGAAAAGGCTGAAGCAAATGGGTTTGCTTATTCTGGAGAAAAGAGGGCTGGAAAAGGATCAAGTGGTTGCCTTCAACTACCTACATAGGTGTACTGAGAAGACAGAGTATCAGAGGTACACTGTGAAAGGATGAGAGGTAACTGTTGCAAGTTGCAGCAAGGGATATTGTGACTAAACAGAAGGAAAGTATTTTGGAATGAGAGTTAAGCACTGGAACAGCTTGCCCAGAAATGTGTTTGAATCTCCATCCTTGGCTTATGTTTAAAAGTTGGTCAAGGGCCCAAGCAACCTGGTTTAAATTTGAGGTTAGCCCTGCTCTGAGCAGGTGATTTCCAGTACTTCTTTTCAACTTCCCCTCTACTATGACTGTGTCTTCCTGTGTTCCAAGGGTGGGGGTTAGCCTGAAAGATTTGGCTTAAGTACATTTAACCAAGTAACTGTATTAGAGAAATGTACCTAGATACAGGTAAAAGCCACCAGCTACTGAACTCCACAGCTTTTACTAGAGAGATATCTAAAGCTCATTACTTGGTGGGAGGCTATGGAAAATGAGCTGAAGTATGGCAAACTAAGCTGAATGGCTTACTGCGAAGCTATAATGACAATTTAGGGAGCCTATCCTGCTAATGGATCCATTTCAGAGAGATGCTTGAACTCGGTATGTATTTTCCTTGCATCAGCTGAAGCTTATAAGTCATCTCACATTTAGCCCTGCAGGAAGTATATTGTAGTAATACATTTGGAAATGACAGCCACATAAATAACTATGGTGATGGTTATATCAGCAAGGATGTTGATCTTGTAGCTTTTTTAATAAGACTGTAAAGCAACAAAAATTACTTTTTGTAAATGCAAGGAGGATCACAGAATCCCATTACTATGTTTTAGCTGAAAATTGATGTAGCTGCAGATTATTTATTTGAGAAGAAAAACAAACCAAAACAACCAAGTCTGAAGATAAAATGAAAATTAAATTCTGTAGTAAGTGGCAGTTGAAGCACTGGCATGTGTACAGTTTTACTTGGATCAGATAATGTATCATTGGCAAGAATGGTCATTGAGTTTTTTTTCTTTTCATTTTTCCTCTTGATAAGCATGGATCAGCTCTACTATCAAAGCAGTTAGTAGCAAACAAACCAAAACGAAACAAAAATCTCCACAAACACATAAGCAAAATCAAGTAAAACCTGTCTTTGTCATGCTTCTGTCTTCATGTTAGAATTGTAAGCTGTCAGACTGAAAAATGAAAATTAATCAATGGGTTGCAAGAATGTACCTGCAAATGCCATACCCTAATTAGAACAACATACATTGCTCGTGTATAAAGTCAACAAAGCTATATTAAAGAAAAAAAAATTTAAAAAGGGAGGGCTATTGTAATGGATGATTAAAAATGTACACTTTAAAGAAAGGGAATATGAGTAAGGATATATGTTTTGACAAAGGAACAGCAGTGACAGAGGCTAAACTGTGTGCCCACCTGTGTCTGTGTTTCAAGTAACTTCCATTAATATACTCAGTAAGAACAGGAGTCACTCCAAGTTATTTCAGCAAGAAATGTTTCCACTCACTGTGACTAATGTCATTCCCAACACATTGCTAGAGAATAAGTCAGCCACTACTCGCCTACAAGACTCTTGCCTCAGGTTAGAATAAGTATCAAATTATCTGTCTCTCTGTACTGCAGAAAGGAAGATAACTTGGGCTGGAAACAAATGGGTGCAACTGAGCATACACTTGCAAGAATTTTAAAGTAGTGTTTATGCATTTCCAATTCAGCAAAACCAGGGAATTATGTACTTAGCCTCTGGCTGTGTTCAGTCTTGTGACTGTTCATTGTTATGAGTTCCTTTTTTAGGTTAGTAGCCACACTGTGTTTTTAGAGTAGTTTTGCCTTATGACCCTAAGGCAGTGTTCTGGCATGGATGGGACCGCCTGCAACAAGGGTAAATGTGCTACTAGTACTAGTGGTCCTCTCTAATTCCAATTTGCTAATGAACCATAAGAACCTGTGGAACTAATTTTCAGAATATTTCTTATTCCATTAGGTTTGACTGAACCTTGTTACTTACAGTCTGTTAGTTCATAGCAGCTAAGTATATAAGACCACACCAATCTTTTTAGTCCCACAAAATTTGCAATTACGTATTTATGAACATTATAATAGTACACCAAGTTACAAGGTTCAGATTCATTATTCTGGTATTTAAAATTAAATCAGTGCTTTTGTTCCTACATTCAGTAAAGTGGTGTATCACTGTCAGAACCAGTACTAGTGCTAGTGCTGAAATTCTAACATCCAGGCACCACTGAATTTCAAGAATGAAGACACTAATTTATACATGTGAAGGCATACACATACAAGTAAAAGTCTGGCTCTGATGAAGTCAGTACTAAAAGGTGAAATTGTGCCAGGATTTTAATTAATAGCTATCAGCCTTTGCAAAGACAAAGGCAATTAAAGTTGTCAATGTTATACTTGAACTGAAGTTATATGGGGTAATTGTTGACACAGTAGAATGTAAATAATGCAGGAAAATCTCTGCCACTGATACCTGCCATTTTGTACATGATACACAGTTATAGCACCCTCTGATCATGTTGGATCTTCGCATTTTTATCCTGTCATGGCAAAACAACTATCTCAGCACAGGGTTAAATCTCTTAGAGCTGATGGAGTCTTAAAAACCACTGGTAGGAGGAAAACAAGCCTCTTGGGTTTTATAGTGTACGCTTTGGACTGTGGAGTTTGAAAACAAAGCTCCATTATACTGATCACTGCACAAACATAGACAATAGTGATTGCTTTGAATAATTTGCTAACTAAGGAGAAAATACAGTGATATAGTGGGAAAAGAGAATAAAATCAAAGTAGTTTAAAACAGTAGAGTGGAAACAAATTTTCTGATCACTCTGTAAATTTACTTATTTACAGGTGGAACATACCTAATGCCAATTTTTCCAGTGTGTGCTTTCAATTTGAAATATTAAAGTGAATTTCAGAAAATCAAAATTGTTGCTTTGTCTCTATTTCCTTTGCGATGATCACTGTCAAAATCCTAACCACCTTTTTTGGTTTTCAACAATTAAGACCAGAACTAAAACTGGTGACTTTGCATCCCACAACTTTCCATCAAATGGGAGGAAATCTTAGCATAACTAGATAAATTTCCAGGTACTGAAATGGAGACAAGATCATTAAAAGACACATTCTAACAAAGAGAAAAAAAAAAAATCGGGTGAAAATATTCCAAAGTAATAAAAACCCAATAATTTTTAAAAATCCCACTAAATTTTTTATTTATTAGAACAGCTGTGACCATTGCAAATTACTTTCCACTGACAGAAAATGTTCCATTGAGTATGCATTTTTTGAGACTAAAGGATGACTTTTTTTTTGTATAAACATATTTTACATAGATCTTCCTGTTACTTGAATCTGAATGCAGTGTTTTGTAGTTAGAGACCTATTAGTTTCAGACAAACTTTGCAGAAGTTGTATTTACACAGGCAATGTTGACTGCTTTGAAGTAAAATGTATTTAATGTCTTTCAAATTTGAATATCTTTCTCACTAAGTGGCTTAGTTCTGCATCCTCTCAGTTAATACCAAAAGATTAATTTGTCTTTCATCTTGAAACAGTAATGGCATTACTGACACAGAAACAAGACTGAATCTTTCAGTAAGGTGGATGAGAGTCATTGGTATCTTCTGTCAAAGGCAAGTGACTCATGCTTCTTAATCCATGAAAATAAACAGATTCTCACCATGGTACTATTAATCTACTCCGGAGAGCTGTCTGAGGTCCTGGGAAGTGCATCTAAAGAGCAGAATAGAAATCTGTCAAGGATTTCGGCAACATTGTAGTTGCAAAATTATCATCAAAGGCTGGTCTGTGTTCCGGGTAGAACTCTTGTCACTTTGTTTATAAGTGAGGGATGTTACAGTTACCTTGTATCCATTTTTTCCATCATAATTTCAAAGTTTTTTAGTCAACTTTAGCAAATTATATAGACAGTTGATACTGATTCAAACAGCCACATGTAGCCATTTACTTTCTAGTACAGAAAGGAGCACAGGGCACTGACTATTCAGTCTCTCAGTCAAAATATGATTAAATCATAGATGCTGTCCTTGAAAGACTGAAGAATCTGTATTTTTTTTCTGTTGCTGAATCCCAGAATTCCCATTATGAAATAAATCTCTGAAATCTTAGAGCCTTTTATATGGCTACATGATGCTATTGTGAAATGTGTGATGGACAGATTTACTGTTAAAAGGCATACAAGGGTGACCAGAATGGTGGTTGCAGATTAGGAAAATTAAAATAATTCTGAGCATCTGCACTGAAGTAGGTGAGGCTACACGTCTTAAAAATGCCATCTATCATTAGACTTCCTGCTTAGGTATTTACAGTTGAAGCACATGGGCTATGAAGCAGTACAGGAGATAAAGCAGGGCAGGATTCTCTTTCATAGAATCATGTAATAGTTAGGGTTGGAAAGGACCTAAAGATCATCTAGTTCCAACCCCCCTGCCGTGGGCAGGGACACCTTGCACTAAACCATGTCACCCAAGGCTCTGTCCAACCTGGCCTTGAACACTTGAACTTCAGTGCAGCTGTTGGAAGATTCTGTTACTGTTCAGAAAATGTAGGCCTTTTTCTAGTGTATGTTTGTCAATTTACAGAACTTCAGGTAACCATAAAACAGAAGAACCAGTATGTTCACCGATAAATATGTTAACATAGTCTGTACAGAAACTGTGATTCAAAATAGAATCATAGAATCCTAGAATAGTTAGGGTTGGAAAGGACCTTACGATCTTCTAGTTCCAACCCCCCTGCCATGGACAGGGACACCACACACTAAACTAGGTCGCCCAAGGCTCTGTCCAACCTGGCCTTGAACACCTCCAGGGTTGGAGCATTCACAACTTCCTTGAGCAACCTATTCCAGTGCCTCACCACCCTCACTGTGAAGAACTTCCTTATATCTAACCTAAAGTTCCCCTGTTTAAGTTTAAAGCCATTACCCCTTGTCCTACCACTAGAGTCTCTAATGCAGAGTCCCTCCCCAGCATCCTTGTAGGCCCCCTTCAGATACTGGAAGGCTGCTAGGAGGTCTCCACGCAGCCTTCTCTTTTCCAGGCTGAACAGCCCCAACTTTCTCAGCCTGTCTTTGTACGGGAGGTGCTCCAGTCCTCGTATCATCCTCGTGGCCCTTTATAGAGGTTTACTTAAATATCTGATTTCAGATAGACCATAAACAGGAGGATGAAGTGTGGTAGAGAAAATCAAATAAAACGAATGAAGCGAAAATAGCTCTCTTGTATTTTTCAGATAACCATTCTGAAGCTTTGGAGCTCATTTCCAAGCTAACATGTCTGCCTCCAGCTGCATGCACTTCTACAGGCAATCTTTTGTTGTTGTTTTGTTGGGTTTTCTTTTTTGAGAAGTATTAAAGTAACAGAGGAAACAATTCAACTCTGACTACAGATGTTACAATGGATAGCTCTTCAGTCAATTCATGGGAACATGCAGCTAATGAAAAGCCAGAAGCCCAAAATATGATTTGTGACACAGTATTCCAGAAAAAAAAGGTAAATTTTCATGCTGGGACCATCCTTGTTTTTTATTACTGTAGACATCTGAATGAACTATATTCTTTTTATGCAAAACTAAAAGTTACTGCAGGATGCACTTTTCCAGATGCTCAGAAGCGATAAAGCAGAAGTCAGCTGAACTGTAAGCGAAAGCCTGTTTCATCTTTAATATATAGTAAACTCTTCCATCTAAAGGTTTAGAACATGCATTTTTTCTAAGATTGTTCTGTTTGTATGTCCAGTGTAATTGGCAGTGATAGAGTATTGTGTGGGTAACAACGTAACATGCTTATATACTGGTTCAGGAGTTACGTCTGAGGATTTAAAACTTTACTTCACTATCTGCTTGCCTAAACACTATTTTCAAGTGGTTTTCTCTTTTCTGAATAATTTTTAACTATTCTTATTTTAACACCCAACCATATATCAATAAAAAAGACATGATAGAGTATTTTCTGGCATACCCAATTCAGAGAGTCCCTCATATTTGAACTATTTCTAACCCTATACTAATATAATTAGTGCTCATCTGACATTATTTCATAACTTTAATAAATGCTTGCTTAACAGAAGGTTGAAATAAATTAATTTGAAGTCTATTCTCCAAAAACCCTGCAGTTAAGTACCTCTCTATCCTCATATATGCATTTGGTGATTTATACCTTCTTCTTCCCTCACAAAACAGTTCTCTACCTTGCTGCCTTTTCATGCTGTTCGGGGTGGGAAGTACTAAGAAGAAAAATCCCTCCTGCTTTTACAACCTACAAAATTGGAGAAAGTGGTTTGAAAATTCTCTACAGACGAGAGATAACACTTCCCCTTTGCCTTTGCTAATTAAATATTCTTAAGTCTCCAGGATAAGGCGTCACTTAACTAGCAATATTTTTTTTTCTCTATATAGGCCTCTACAATTACATACCCATTTTCCTTCAACAAAAGCAGTGGAGTTCTGTATTTCTTGAGCTATTAATGCATCTTCTTCATAGTAGAGGAATACCATTACTCTTTCACAATTTCCTGTTCCAGACTGGTTTTCTCTGAGAGCGCAGAATAGGAGATTCAATGAGGCAGCCTCCACCTCTCAACTCTTCATCCTGGGAATTTGGTTCAATGCAGTTCTGCTTTCTGTGTCTCCTCTTCCATCTTCAGAGTCAGAGCATTTGAGCTTTTGCATCTTCCTCCCTAAACCTGGAAGAATTTTTCTGCTAGCATTTAGACACCATCTAGGGCAAGAGGTGTCTTTCCCAGTAGATGTCTCCATATGAAATTCCTCAGAATCTGTAAGAGTAGGCATTTCTCTACCAAAATTTCCTGCAACCATACAGCAGTGAAGAGATCTGCAATTCACAGCATCAGTGATTTTCTTCACACAAGTCACAGAAGCTACAGATACTTACAAGATAGAAAAAGCCTCCAGATCCTATGTAATAGTCTCATTTAAGAAGCCGATATGTATGTGTTGGCTCCACTTCACCATAAAGGGAGTCTGATCTTCTTCTTGATTGTTGGTAAGAGTCCTCTAATCACATGGCAAAATACAGTGAGAGGGCTTCAGGCTTTCTCCTGCTAGTCTGTTGTATAGTGAAGAACTGAAATTCTTGGAAGCAATAAAAGTAAAGAAAAAATTAGAACAAATCCTTTTATCTAGTTGCTACTGTACTTTCTCAGAGGAATGAGACTTTTGTTTATGATCTCAAGATTTCTTCTAGATTTTTAATTTACAAAGTCATGGGCTAAGAAAACATAAATAGGTATGGGCTTCCTGGGACCTGAACATGTGATTTTTTCAGCAGCAAGGAACATACTTATATTCTGCTACAGAAATACAATCTTTTCAAATTCTGTTTGCCTTCCTACCTGTCATTCCTCCATTACCAAAAGGGACCTTCAGGAAACAGTTCCAGGCTGTCTACTCCAATCCATTGTTGGTGCTTCCCTGATGCCAGGATGCGATATTTAAGACAAGAAATGGCACGTGCCCTTTGTGGGTTATCTCCAGTGTAGTTTATGCGAACTAGGGCTCAGGTAGCTTTATGTACAGGCTAGTCACTTTCATGATTTCCATCACAATATAGAAACTTGTCTTCATTCACTGTGTAGTTAAGGGAGGTTTATAATTCACAACTATAAATTGTAATTTTAGATTCTACATATATAAAATGCTTATATATATAGCTAATGTATGGCCAGATGCCTA
This sequence comes from Nestor notabilis, assembly GCF_000696875.1. Classification (NCBI taxonomy): domain Eukaryota; kingdom Metazoa; phylum Chordata; class Aves; order Psittaciformes; family Psittacidae; genus Nestor; species Nestor notabilis. Next base: position 17,157 of record NW_009944666.1, read on the forward strand.
ACTGCTGAGTGGTAAAAACCTGCAGCTATGGATCAGTCTTTCACATTACACAGAATCTTGTCTCCTCATTTGTACAACTGAATAAAACCCCCAAGAAAATGTAACAGTTTCCAGAACTCAGAGAGTGAGGTTAAATGTCTTATTAATATACCTCTGTGCTTAGAAAAATCAGCAAGAATAGTGCTTTGTTTACTTAAAAAAATACTTGAACATTTGCTAACAGAAAACCAGCATTTCGTGTTAGTTGGTGGAGACATTGCTGTTATCTTGTTGATTACATCTGTGGGGATCTGGCGACATCCATCTTGCCATTTTATTCCCAAAAATTGAATCTCTCGGGCAGATCCCTTGACCTTACTCTGTTTTATGGCAAAACTGGCCTGCAGCAGCATTTGGATGATCTTCCTCCCTTTCTCAAAAACTTCCTTTGCTGTATCGCCCCACACGATAATGTCATCAATGTATTGCAGGTGTTCTGGAGCCTGCAAAAAAATGTAGTCTGGACCAATCCATGGCAGATGGTAGGGCTGTGTTTCCACCCCTGGGGCAGTCAGTTCCAAGTGTACTGGACACCCCTCCAAGCAAAAGCGAACTGTGGCCTGCACTCTGCTGCCAAAGGAGTTGCAGAAAATGCATTGGCAGTATCAATTGTGGCATA
>NW_009944667.1:0-4646 GCF_000696875.1 Nestor notabilis
ATGTGTCGGGAATCAGCCTGTGTCGGGAGTCATCAGGCAAATTGCCCCAGAGGTGGTGCTCAAACCCACCCCTGATCCAGAAATTTGTTCACTCCTGTGTAGCTCATTGCATTTAGGAGAATGTGGTCAAACTAAGGTTGGCTTCCAGCTGGCATCAAAGTTGCTCAGATAGTGACAGAGATCAATGCTTCACTTCCAGTTATGCTGAGCCCACAAATGCCTTAGTGGGGCTGACATGTGAATTATGAAAGTTTTAAGTAATTTCTAGCAGCTGCTGATAAAAGTTTAATTTGTTTTTTAGCTTCCTGATGGAGTGAACATCTCTAAAGAAGCTCGGAGTGCGATATCGCGAGCAGCGAGTGTGTTTGTGCTTTATGCAACATCATGGTAAGAATTTGTTGCACCACATAACCAGTGCTCTTGATTTATAATTCACCTCATGCTGGCTGTCTTGGAGAGTTGGTTTTATTCCCAGTGTCTGTTAAGAGACTGATTATCTGAGGGCTGGAGAGGCTCTGCTCTGGAGCCAGGCTGAGAGAGCTGGGCTGGGTCAGCTGGAGAAGAGAAGGCTCCTGAAGGGGATACCTTAGAGCAGCTCCAGTGCCTAAAGGGGCTCCAGGAAACCTGGAGAGGGGCTTTGGACAAGGGATGTAGGGACAGGCCAAGGGAAATGGCTTTAACCTGCCAGAGGGGAGATTGAGATAAGCTCTGAGGCAGAAGCTCTTCCCTGGGAGGGTGCTGAGGCGCTGGCACAGGGTGCCCAGAGAAGCTGTGGCTGCCCCATCCCTGGCAGTGTTCAAGGCCAGGTTGGACACAGGGGCTTGGAACAACCTGCTCTAGTGGAAGGTGTCCCTGCCTGTGGCAGGGGCTTGGATCTGGAGGAGCTTTAAGGTCCCTTCCAACACAAACCAGTCTGGGATTGTCTGTTTATATCATCCAAACAATCTTCAGTTCAGCCCAGTTTACCAGATCACAGCAGTGTGGTTCAGGCTACTCTTTACTTATCCCAGGAAAGGCAGCTTTGGGCTCTGGACATGGAGACCCCACCCTGCCAGGGACACAAGGGGTCCCAGACTGCCATTCCCTTAGAACTCAGCTACGTGGCCTTTCCGAGGAAAGGGAGGAATGTTTGGTTCCCTTTCCAGGCTGCTACCTGCACAGCAGCCTTAGGGCAAGTGGGAGCCAACCTTATCAGCCTGGAGGACACAGCAACATTCCTGGAGCAGCTCGCAAGATGCTGTGCAGGCAGCTGCTGCCCTGGTGTTGGGTATGGAACAGCTTTGTGGAATTGTCACCCTGCAGCCAATGTTCTGACTTGCTCCTTCCCCCTGGTTGTGGAAAAGGTCCAGCCAACAAACAGCCAGTGTAGACAAGGAGGTACCTTCAAGTGCCAGTAGGAGATTCAAAAACCCCACATTTGAGAGATGGGTTTTTTGTCCTTAAGTTGCTTGTGACTTTAATAAACAAGACTAAACTGATGCCAGTTACCAATTCCCTCTTGTTTATTTCTTGTTTTTGACTAGTGCAAATAACTTTGCCATGAAGGGGAAGAGGAAAACCCTGAATGCTGGTGATGTTCTCTCTGCCATGGAGGAGATGGAGTTCCAGCGATTTGTAACCCCTCTGAAGGAATCACTGGAAGGTACAGGCCCCATTCACATGGAGGGACTCTATAGCATCAAGCCCTGTTTTCCTCGAGCACTGGACAAGCAACACTTACTTGCCTGTCTTGTTTCTCTTCTCTTTGCCCAGCGTCCTAGACTGCCTGGGGATAACTAATGTGCGCCCTAACAGGACTGGGATAACATTGTATGTCACAACTGATGAGGATTCAGAAAGTCTCATCTGCTGCCACCCCCCTATTATGTTTATCTAAGGGAAGTCTTGGGTGCTGCCTGTAAATGTGAGCTCCTGCATCCTTTTCAGCAGGTTTCTGCTGAAACTTAACCCGATTTCCTGGTCAGCACAGCTCAGACCATAGGGTGAGTGGCTGCTCTGGGGTCACTGCTCCCCTGAAGTGGCCGTGGGACTCCAGCTGCCGTGTGGTTCATGCCGTGGAGACACCAGCATGTCATCTTTCAGTGTTCTCTTTCTCTTTGTTAGTTTACAGGCGTGAGCAGAAAGGAAAGAAAGAAGCAAGGAAAGACAAAGACAAGAAGGCAGACTCAGAGGAGCAGGATAAGAGCCGAGAGGAAGAGAATGATGAGGATGATGAAAGGATGGATGAAGAAGAGCAGAACGATGAGGAAGAGGTGGACAACTGAGCTCGCTGATGTGTGCAGGGGCTGGGTTTTGGTCAGAGGGCTCTAAACGCTGTAAATCAACTCTGCTATGTCCCTCTTGCTTCCAGTAGAGCTTTGCTCTGCTCCTCTGCAGCCTCTCCCTTTTGGCTTTAACTTGTACATAAAGGACTTTGGCTAAAGCTTTGCTTGGATGTGAAGGACTCCTGCTAAAGGTTTTCTGGTGGAAGGACCCCTCCTGCCTGTGCTCAGAGGGCTGAACAGTGACAGGACTGATCTTTTCATATTGGCTCGGCTCTGAAATAGAGAACAGAAGAAATATCTGGAGCAAGAACTTGAGAGACCCGAATAAGCTCATTAAAGCACGTCAGGGGCTGAAACAAATAGGTCATTAACCTTTTGGGGTTTAGAATCTCCCTGATGATGTCAGGGGGCTTGGAAGCTGAACAGTGAAGCTTTTATCCCTGTGACTTGCTTTATTTTCCTTCATTTTCTTGCATTCTGGCTGTGCCTTCTCCTCCTGCTGTAACTCTGGCAGAGCTACTGTGTCTTTCAACCACGCTGGTCATGTGCAGTGATGAGGCTCAACTGCGCAAGGGCCAGTGGCCCATTCACCTCACTCACCCAAATGAACAAACTTTACAGCACTTTATGATGTAAACTGAATACTGAAAGTGCTCCTTTTATGTCTTTAAAGCCCTGGGAGACCTGGAGGAACTTTAGGATCTGTATCAAAATGAAAAGTGGAGCTCACCGTCCCACCTCCCTCCCCTGCAGAGCTGCAGCGGGTTTAAATGGGATAGAGCACTGGTGGATCTCATTGGCTTGAGCAGGTTTTTTCTTCACCCGATTGGAATGGACTAATCAGCTCAAAGGTCCTTCCATAGCCTCCAGCAGCCATCCCAGAGGCACAGCCTTGCCTCTGGCTGGGCTCTGGGGCTGCAGCCTCAGACCCGGGGCTTTCCAAAGCTCCTTCGTGACAGATGGGACTCAAACAAGCTGTTTGTGTTCCTCGTACTCGTGTAGGTTTGTGCTTTTATACTTCCGTTAGTTTTGATGCCTTTCTGTCTCTGAGAAAGCATCCATTAGAATAAGGGCCCTTTTGGGAAAAGTGCTTTATTAGTTGAGCTTTTTGAAGACTAATAAACCTACTATTTGAACTTAACAAGGGAAACCCGAGGGAAGTTTTAGGTATGTTTAAATGAAACCCAAGAGTTTTGCTGATCTGCAGTTTTAAAACGGAACTTGTGAGGAACAGAATGTCCTTTTCACCACAAAATGATGCAGAACCACGCACAAGAGCTTCCCACCTGTATGCCTTCCTGGCACACACAGAGCCCAGCTCCTGAAGAGAACTGAACCAACAAAGGTTTTGTGCTGTCTGGTTCCTCCTGATGCACAGTCAGACGAACAGATGGAGCTGACGATGTCTTCTCAAGATCCCCAATAACAAAAAGGCCTTTCTGCCAGCTCTTTGTCTTCTTTTTTCCTCTCCTTTCATACCCAGCAGCATATTCTGGAAGGGAACAATATCCAAATAAAAGCCAGTTTTTATACAAGTGGAGTCTCTTGTTCATGTCAGTAATAAAATGAAGTTGTGGAGAGGGCAGAAGCAAACTGCTGTTGATGTGTGTGACACAAAGGAGGCTTGAGGCTGCTGCAGCTCAGCCTTGGAGTGAGTGGACTGCAGAGGCTTGGAAAACAGGGAACCTTCCAGTTAGCAAAGGATAACCCAAAAAGGCACCTAAAATCTGGCTCCAAGTCCCCCCACATCACACCAAAACCTGGTTCCTTATGCCCCAGCACCCTGAAGCTCTGCTCCAGCCCCAACAGCATCCTGAAACTGACTCCGGGTTGCCCAACAGCACCCCAAACCCTGCCTCCTTATAGCCCTACCACCACAAAGCACTGCTCCCAAACCCCAAAACCCTGCTCCAGCCCCCCTAAAACCCGGCTCCAGATTGCCCCACAGCACCCTAAACCATGCTGCCTTATGCCACCCGCACCACAAAACCCTGCTGCAGCCCTCCCAAACCCCAAAATCTGGCTCCAGATCCCCCTGCAGCACACCAAATGCTGCCTCCTTTCTCCCCAGCACCACAAAAACCTGCTTCCTTATGCCCCCCCATCAAGCACTGCTCCAGCCCTTTGCAGCACCATAGAGCTCTGCTCCAGGCTCCTGCAGCACTCCAAAACCCTGCTCCATGCTACCATAGCACCTGCAGCCATGCTCCTTACACCAAAGCTCCAGCCCCGACAGAATCCCCAAACCTGGCTCCAGGTTCCACTGCAGCACCACAAAACCTGCCTCCTTATGCCCCCAGCACCACAAAGCCCTGTTCCAATCCCCTCAATACCCCAAATCTTGGCTCCAGATCCTACCACAGCACCCCAATATTTGCCTCC
>NW_009944667.1:5359-5703 GCF_000696875.1 Nestor notabilis
CCCGTCCCCTTATAGGGCTGCCTTGAGGGCGGAGATCGGGATAGCTCGAGGGGTAGGGCCTGGCCGAGCAAGGAGACACCGCTTGGGTGCAGGCAGCAAGGGCAGCTCTCGGTAGCGGAGTGAGGGCAGCCCGGTTTTGGCTCGGTAAAGCACCGAGCAGCGTGTGATGCTGCGGTGTAATTGCAGGCCCCCTAGGCATTGCGTATCTGCAGGACTGAAGGTGAATGGTTGTGCGGTGAAGGACGAGGGCTAGAGCTCTGGAGCCAGGCTGAGAGAGCTGGGCTGGGGCAGCTGGAGAAGAGAAGGCTCCTGAAGGGGACACCTTAGAGCAGCTCCAGTGCCTA
>NW_009944667.1:5888-9184 GCF_000696875.1 Nestor notabilis
GTTTGGACACAGGGGCTGGGAGCAACCTGCTCTAGTGGAAGGTGTCCCTGCCCGGGGCAGGGGTTGGAACTGGAGGAGCTTTAAGGTCCCTTCCGACACAAACCAGGATTCTGTGGTGCAGTGTCCCCTTGTCGCAGCACTCTTGCCACGTCTCTGCATCTCTGCTGTTTTTCCCCATGGGGCACACAGAGGCTGTAAGACCCAGGCGTCCTCATCCAAGCGGGTGCTGTGGCTGTGCAGTGGGACTCTGCAGCTTGCAGCAGCTTCTGCTGCACATGGGGCTGCTGAGGAGGCTCTGGTGCCCCCGGCCTCACAGCAGACGGGGCTGTGCTGGGCCCACCCACCCCGGCTGTTATCTCTGCTCTGCAATTCATCCCTGTCCCCGTCCCTTCCTTGCCCGGCGAGGGCAGTCTTTGAGCTGGGGCCTCTATCTGCACTGTACAGAGTCAGGTGCCTCTGGTTCCACCCTCTCCCCTTCCTCCTGTGGGATTAACTGTTAAAAGCATTTTTTGGATTCTCGAGGTGGGTTTTGTTCACTGAGCCCTTTGTTCTCGACTGGTCCCAGCCTGGATCCCAGCTTGGAGCCTGGCCGCTGCACTGGAGCTGCCAGCTCCAGTTCAGCCCAGGGCTGGCCCCTTCTCTGTGAGTAAGGACAGAGCAGCAGCTTTCCAAGGGCTAAAAATGACTTGCCAAGCAATGCTGTGACTCTGCCAGCTGGTCTGCAACCCCCATGAGTACCATCCAGCTGCTTTATACAGCGCTTTTGTAGGTGTGAGCCTGCTGGTAACTGAGAGGTGCCTTTTCCCCATCCCCAAGCATAAGTGAAACTGGTCAAGCCCTGGATTTGACACGATGCCCCATATTACAAGTGCCCTCTGCACTCGGGTGCCCTGGTACAGACTGAGAACCTGGCTCAGCATTACAGTATCTTGAGTGTGTGAACGCCTCAGATTAAAGGTTTTCCAGCAGAACGGAGCCATCTCCTGCACAGCCCTGGTGCTGTCTGGTACCATGAGTGCCAGTGTAAAACCTTCTCCCTCTCCCTGGGCTGTATCCTGCGATGCTGTGAGCTGTGTCTGTTCCCTGGGTGCAGGTAGCAGGTCTGTGAGGTTTATTGCCTGCGGAATCCCTCCTGGAATGGGACTGGGGACCCCAGGGCTGCTCCCAGCCAGCTCCTGTCTCCCAGGGAAGCCTGGCCCTGCCATGGGGCGCAAGAGGAGGAATCCGCTTGCTCCTTCAGAAGTCTCCAGCTCTCAAAACAATCTGGTCTCCAGCAGGGACTTGGCTCTGGTCTCCTGGGACACCCTGTGCAGGCGCCCGTGGGATGCAACCATGTGAGAGCAGCCAGCACAAGTCCTTGAAGCTGCTTGTACAAACAGGCTGTTGTCCAGGTTGGGGTTCCCAGGGCTGAAACAGCTGCTCTCTGCTGTGCTGCAGCCAAACGCCCCTTCCATCGCGTTCTCAACCGCCACATGTTGGTGAGAATTTAGCTCTAGGGGGAATTTAGATCTTAGTGGTCTAATCACAGAATTGTTACTAGGTCTATTATAAAAGAAGAAAACATTGCTACAGGAAAAGTTCCAGCATTAACATAGCTAACATTTCGTTTCTGAACATTGAGTAATTCTTCTTTGCAACCTCTGGAATCAGTTTTGCCCAACTCCCTGGTTGTCCTCACCCAGCAGCAAGTGACCACTGGAACTGTGTGGCTGTGGGGTTTAAAGCCTTGGAGTCGTCAGGATGATCCCATGCAGCTCTCCCATCCAGAGCCTGTGCTCTTCTGTAACTACACCTTCACAGCGCAGCCATAAATACATTGTGCTACACAGAGCAGCTTTTTACTACACTGTATACAAATCTGTATCATAGTTATACAGCAGTGAGCAAAGTGAAATGAATTCAGCAAAGAGTATCTCAGTGACAGAAAGCTGCTTATAGCTAAACCAGAGGTAGCCTGAGGAGGGTGAGGGTGGTTCTACTGTGGGAGGACGCTGGTGCCTGTGAACTGGTGGTTTCATACACAGAACTGGGAGGTTTTGTGGGGAGGAGTCAGCACCGTCCCTGTTTGTGTGACTGCTGCTGGGGGTCCTGCAGCACCCACAGGCAGGGCTGGGATGGAGCTGGCTGGGCTTCAGCCCGTGCTCTCCATACGTGCCCTGCAATGGACAGGGATGGTCCTGCTTTGGCTGCCTGGATCTCGGCCCCCTCCTCACATGCACCAACAGCAGCAGCTTAGCAGGACACCACCACTCACCAGCCTGCTGGTTTCTTCCGGTGTTTCAGAGTCTCCTCCCACTGCTCCGAGCGCAGGCCCACGATGCAGGTGGACTCCATTCTCCACAGCGGCTACTTCCACCCTGTGCTGCGCTCCTGGCAGTGTACAACAACCACCTTCGATGCCTCCAACCTCATCTACCCCATTTTTGTCACGTGAGTGAGCCCTGGCTCTCTGGGTTAGGGATGGACCAAGCTCAAGGTGACTGGCTTAGGTGGTCCCTGAGCTCTTGGATAGGTTCAGATTCCCCGGGGAGTGGACGAGCCTGGGATGGGGGCCGAGTCCTCACATCTGTGTCCCATCCACCTCCTGCAGTGACAGCCCTGATGCAGTGGAGCCGATCCCCAGCCTCCCTGGACAAGCACGGTAAGAGTGCAGCCACACTGAACTGCATGAGGGTCACTGCCATGCGCCGTGCTCGAGAAGGTTGATGTATGGCCTGAGACGAGCATGAGCCAAGGGCGATGCTTCCAACCCTCTGTGGTCCCTGCCTTGGGGATACCCCAGCATCAGGCAGGGTGGGATCATTCATCCACTAAGGGAGTGGAGGGAATCATACTGGGAATGTGGGAAAAGTACCGGCACTGGCGGGGATAGTGCCAGGCTCTCACCAGGCACTCACACGTTGTGTGTGGGCTCAGCATGCAGGGAAATTGGAAATGGGGTTTTCAGCAGCAGCTGGAAAACCTGTGCAAGGACATGGGCTTCAGTCCTGCATGAGATCCTGCTGGACTGGCAGCTCCTGTCTTCATCAGCATCAGCAGGGTTGTGTGCGGAGAGGCCCCAGGAGGTGTTCCTATGGGGAGGTGGGCTGGATCTGCCACAGGGACACCACGATAAGGGATCCAAGGATAGGGCATGCTTGTCCTTTCAGAGCAGAGAGTGTCCATGTCGGGTAGATAATGTTCCTGTAGCCCCAGATAAGGTCCTGGATTGTTCCTCACAATGTTCAGGCAACTTGTCCCCTGTACCTCCAGCTGCTGCTTGGTGTGGATGCTGGGTTGGTCCCACCACCCCCCCC
>NW_009944667.1:9215-12930 GCF_000696875.1 Nestor notabilis
CCCTTCCCTTTGCTCTTCTCAGGTACGGAGTCAACAAGCTGGAGGGGATGCTGCATCCCCTCGTTGAGGACGGTCTGAAGTGTGTGCTCATCTTCGGGGTGCCCAGCAAGGTCCACAAGGTCAGTGTGTGTGATGGTGGCAGGGGGTAGCCACAGGGGTGTGGGGGAACAGTGCGGGGCCAGGGAGGTTCTGCTGATCAAGCAGGAGCAGTTCAGGGTGTCTGGGCATGCTTGCACCTCACTCAGCAGAGCAGGATGGAGATGGGAGGACTGTAGTGACACCCAGAAAGCTCTTGCAGGTGGCCCTGAGACCTGAGAGTAGTGCTCAGAGGCTCGACTCCATCACCCTTGATCATGGCTGGTGCTCACACCGCCCTGTGTGACAGGGTCTCTTGGTTCAGAAAAGGATTCCTCTGCTGTGGAGGAGCGGGTGGGAAGCCCTGGGCTGTGCTGAGGCATTTCTCTCCTCACAGGATGAGAAGGGCTCTGCTGCTGATGCAGAGGACACTCCTGCCATCCAGGCGATCAAGAAGATTCGCTCCACCTTCCCAGAGCTGCTGATAGCCTGTGATGTCTGCTTGTGCCCTTACACCTCCCATGGGCACTGCGGTGAGCACACAGCCTGGGCCCTGTGCTGCTCCTTGGGCATTTGCCTGGCACTGGGAATCTCCAGGGGGGTATCATTTTCTGCTGGGGAGCTCCATGTACTGGTGGGGTCTGACCAGCTGCTGCACCAAGACTTGGCTCCCCAGTACTGGTGAAGTTGAGCCTGGGAGACCTCTCCTGGGTTTTGGCAGCAGGGTGGGAGGCATGGGTGGTTGAGGCACCCACTCTGGCCTCTGAGTCTGTCTGAGCACCCATCTGTGTCCCCCATCCTTGTCTTCCCTTCCCTGGAGCACCCACATGTCATGTCCAGTCCCTAGAATGCTGCATCATTGGTCTCCCAGTCATTACCCATCTCCCTTAACACATTCCCTGCTGTTGCTCTGAATATTCTCATAGCTTGTCTCCAGAGCCATCTCCTGCCCTAGAGATGGAGGCAGGGCCTGTCCAGCCCCTCTGTAACCCGGGTTTGTCTCGCAGGCATCCTGCGCGAGGACGGCACCATCCAGAACGAGCTGAGCTGCCAGCGCCTGGCACAAGTGGCGCTGGCCTATGCCAAAGCAGGTGAGAGTCCCCAGCAGCGGGAGCCTCTGGGACTTGTCCCCTCTTGCTTTCAGCAGCCCAAAAGGCAAACAGGGCCTGGATCCAACTGGGAGGGTTTTGCTCTGAGCTGCGGGAGGCTCCCACTGCCCTCTGAGCTGTGAGCACTTGGGGTCCCTTTGGCCATGGGTTCTCCTCCTCCTCCTCCTGCAGCAGAGTCAAAGCCTGAGGTACTCCTCGGTGTCTCGTTTCCCTGCAGGCTGCCACATCGTCGCCCCCTCAGATATGATGGACGGGCGCATCGCGGCCATGAAGGCAGCGCTGATCTCCAATGACCTGGGCAACAAGGTGAGCTTAGGAGCTTCATGTGCCGGAGTCAGGAGTGACATCCATGAGGAGCCTGTGCCACCATGGGACCTGGGAGAGCAGTGGGGGAAGCAAACCTCTGCCTTGCCCAGGGTGTAGGGACAGGACAAAGGCAATGGCTTGAACCTGCCAGAGGGGAGATTGAGATGAGCTCTGAGGCAGAAGCTCTTCCCCGTGAGGGTGCTGAGGCGCTGGCCCAGGGTGCCCAGAGAAGCTGTGGCTGCCCCATCCCTGGCAGTGTTCAAGGCCAGGTTGGACACAGGGGCTTGGAGCAACCTGCTCTAGTGGAAGGTGTCCCTGCCCATGGCAGGGGTTGGAGCTGGAGGAGCTTTAAGGTCTCTTCCAACCCAGACCAGTCTGGGGTTCCATGTGCCACAGGCATTTCCCTATCCTGGTGTGCACAGGAAGGGAATGTACTTGGCTGGACTTGAGGACAGCGAGGTGCCAGGGCTCTGGCAGGGAAAGGCGGATGTGGGGCAGATTATAGAACAGCCATGGGAGGGAATCACTTCTGCCCTGCTGCCGGGGATGCAGCACCCACCTCCTGGCCCTCACAGCTCTGCTCTCCTCTGCAGGTCTCGGTGATGAGCTACAGTGCCAAGTTTGCTTCATGCTTCTATGGTCCCTTCAGGTGGGTCAGTCCCTCAGCTGGAAGCTGCATTCCCAAGCAGTTATTTGGGAAGGGGGCTCAGCCAGAGCCTGGGGCACAGCTGGGACCATGCTAGTCTCTTTGGAGTGCCCTCCTCCTTATTCCCAATGGGAAAGGAAGATACATTTATCTTGCCCAGGAGAGGCAGGCTGGCGGGAAGATCAAGGGGTGGAACAGAGTCTACTCTGTTCCTTTGCTCTTCCAAGGCAGGCAGGGAAGGGAGCTGCCTGCAGCTGACAGAAGCAATGAGGAGCGGAGTTGAAGGAGCTGGTGTTGCCCCAAAGGGTAGCTTCAGGGACAAGCTCAGCTCAGTCAGCTGTTAGACCTTGTCCCAAGAATGGCCTGACCCTGATGGGACATCCCTGAGGAACCTTCCTTGGAAAAGAGCAAAAGGACAATGTCTGACACGATTTTACCCCATACTCTGCACATGGGGGGAGCAGTGGGTGTTGAAGCACAGCTCAGCCTGGGCCTGTTGGACCTCCCTGAGTGATCCTGGGGGGATGAGGTGGGTCAGGAGAATACCCCTCAGATGCTTGTCCTGGTCTGTGCTCGTTTCTGGAGCTATAGGAGGTGAGAGGCACGGGGAGCAGTGCTGGTCCTCATCCCCTGCCCCTGCCTTCCCTGTCACCAGGGATGCTGCTCTATCCAAACCTGCCTTTGGAGACAGGAGATGCTACCAGCTGCCCCCGGGTGCCAGGGGCCTGGCCATGCGTGCTGTGGTGAGTGGGGGGGTCATGGGGCTGTGGGGACTGGAGAACCCTCACGTGGTGCCTGGGAGACAAGTCCTCCTGCCCTGGGAAGCAGTGCAGTGCAGCAGGGTTTGGGGAGAGCAAGGTCATGGCTGTTAGAGTCAAAGGGGAATAGGAGGCAGCAAAACAGCCAAGGGTCTTCCCCCTCAACAAGAGAAACATGAAGCCCATCAGCCTGCCAGAGCTGGTGCGCAGTGGGGGCCTGAGGACTGTGTGCTGGGAGCTGGTGATCCTGTACCCTGGGGTGTCAGGTCATAGAATCCCAGCCTGGTTTCTGTTGGAAGGGACCTTAAAGCTCATCCAGCTCCAACCCCCTGCCACGGGCAGGGACACCCTCCACTAGACCAGCTTGCTCATAACCCCATCCAACCTGGCCTTGCACACTGCCAGGGATGGGGCATCACTTCCAGGGATGTGGTATAATTTTCCAACTGGTGGGGGGAGCTTTGCCTCCCCCATCACAGCCCGTCTGTGGGCTCCTGTGTCCATCGGGTGCTCACCAGACCCCCTTGGGACCCCTCCTGGGAAATCCACCCCCCAGAACACATCTTGTGGGGAAAACCACGGACTTGCTGTAGATTGTTCCTGTACCCCGAGCTGCTGGGGTTGTGTGTTCCCCCTGCAGGACCGGGATGTGCGGGAGGGAGCCGACATGCTGATGGTGAAGCCGGGGATGCCCTACCTGGACCTTGTGAGGGATGTTAAGGCTCGAGTAAGCTCCTTCTGCAATCGGGGAGGGTGCTGGGTGTCCCCAGGGGCCTGTGTGTGATGGGGAGGGATGGTTGTGACACCCCAGCCTTGGAGGG
>NW_009944668.1:0-5718 GCF_000696875.1 Nestor notabilis
TATATAGCACAAGAAATCTAAAGAGCATGCTTAGTGATGGGTGGTCTCACTTTAGAGGCAGGTAGCATTGGAGATGGAGGTGTGTTTTTGTATTAAAATGCATTATAATGAAGCAAATTTTGTCAAAAGATGACAGACTGTTGGCTCAGGGCAGCAAGCAGGCAGCTTATCAGTTTCAAGTACCACCTAGTTCCCATCTCTGCTGGTGTTGGGACAGAGCTTGGCTGCAGAATCTCCACTCCGCGCCATTCTCCATCAAGCAATATTGCTACGAGAACTGCTGTGGAGTGAATTCCTGGCATACCAGATGCAGCTGCATCTTACCCTGAAGGTTCGTTTTTCCTTTATGTGTGAACAATGCTATACCTTTAGATATATTCAATAATTATTCCACACTATTCCAGTGCCTCACCACCCTCACTGTAAAGAACTTCTTCTTTATATCTAATCTAAACTTTCTCTGTTTAAGTTTGAAACCAGTACCTCTTGTCCTATCACTATAATATATGTATAACATATATGTATCCTATCACTATAATATGAAGATTATAAACACTTTAATGCTCTTCTCTTCTGTCAAAAAGTATATGTGGCTTGTCTAACTCCAAACCCTGCCACCCCAATTGACTTTGGTTTCCTGAAGTGTGTAAGCATGAATACCTAAGGTTCAAATTCAGATCAAACTTGTCCTGTCTCCTACAGATGTTTTTGCACTTGCTCCCACTTAATTATATAGTCAACTTATCATCTACCAATACTCCCAGGTCCTTCTCAGCTGAACTATTCTCTAGTAGGTCAACTCCCAACCTCTACTGGTACTTGGTGTTCTTCCTCCCCAGATGCAGTACCCTATACTTCAGTTTCAGATTGTGTCACTTCATTCTTCCTACCAAATAGCTGATTCAAAAATATGACTTCTTGAGCTTTGCTTGATTCTTAAGTACACAGTACACTGAATAATTCAGGCATTTTTGACTAAGGGCAGAGAAGTACTTATATTACTTTTCTCTTTTGATTCTCGTTCCTGAGGTCTTCTTCTAAGGCAAGAAGAGATGCCCAAAACAGTCTTTCTAACTTACTTTTCTCAGTCATCCAGCATGCCAAGGAATACACACTTGTGACCTGAGAAATACAGAAAACAGTTTGTTCAATGTGCATGCTGATTAACAGTTGTACCTCCACCATGAGCCATAATCTACCAGTCTGCTACTCCCAGACTTTCTGTAAAGATGCTCTGCAATTTCTATGGTAACATCACAAAAAGTTGTGTTCTTTGGCAGTCAATCACCTGACAAAATCCAGTTGACAAGTGACATCGTTTTACCGTTTTATGCCTGTCTGCCAATGTGTCTGTCCTGGGTTCAGCTACAGCAGTCATTTTTTCTCCTTCTTAGTAGCTGGTGCAGTGCTGTATTTTGACTTTCAGTCTGGGAACAATGCTGATAACACCGATGTTTTTAGTTGTTGCTAAGTAATGTTTACTCTGACCAAGGACTTTCTCGGTCTCATGCTCTGCCAGAGAGGAGGGGAAGCCAAGAGGAAGCAGAGGCAGGACACCTGACCCAAAGTGACCAAAGGGGTATTCCATACCACAGCACGTCATGCCTAGTATAGAAACTGGGGGGAGTTACCTGGAAGGCCCAGATCGCTGCTCGGGTCAGGCTGGGTATCGGTCGGCGGGTGGTGAGCGGTTGTGTCCTTTTCCCTTGTTATTCCTCTTATCATTATTGGTGGTAGCAGTAGTGGTTTGTATTATACCTTAGTTACTGGAGTGCTGTTATCTCAACTCGTGGGAGTTACATTCCTCTGATTCTCCTCCCCATCCCTCTGGGAGCAGGGGGATGAAGGAGCAGGGGGGGAGTGAGCAAGCGGCTGCGTGGTTCCAAGTTGCCAGCTGGGCTTAAACCATGACAGTGTCATAGCTCAGATGTGTGTTTACCTCCAAGGGCTCAGAATTAAAAGACTCTCCCTTTCTCCGGCACCCCTAAACATCCTCTGTCCAAAGCTAGTAATGCCAGACTGCTATTATGAGATTCTAAATTTGACAGGGATGTGTCTGAAGGTGTAAGCCTCAAGTGAGGTCTGTAGCAACATATGAAGATGATGAAAGAAGGTCTGTGATTTTGATAATAAAATAGTTACGTTAAAAAGGCTTTTTCTTGTAACATGTTCTAAGAAACATTTTCTTCCTGAAATATTCACGTATTAACTATTGGGAAAGATTTTATCCAAGGGCAGCCACTGCCTAAAACAATTTTGGGGGTTTTTTTTTCTGCTCCTAGGCTTGTGACTCAACTTATCAAAACACAGAAAATATTTAGGACTGGGGAAATAAGGTTTAGTACTTTTATACAGATAACAAGTAATGTTTCTTTTCTGTACTTCTGAATAGTGATTAATATACGTGTGGTAGGGCATACCCGTGATCTTACAGACTTTGGAGTCCTGAACTACACTGTGGTGCCTTCACCATCTGGTTACAATTTTTGTTATAAAATCTTCTTTGTCTGTGAAATTTTTCAATTTATTACTGTAATTCTTTCAAACATGAAAGCTCCTTGTATCAAAGAAGTCTGAAATTTATTTGTCAGAAAATAGTTTCTGGACCTGATGTGTTTGTATAACATGTATTTTCAACCCAGGATAAAAATCCAAACAATTTTTTACCTGTATGGATCATATGAAGTCTGTGCTTTAAACTGCACCCACAAAAGCTGTAAAACATACATTAAAAATGTACAAATACTATGAAATTTTAAGTTTGTGAAAATAACTCCATCAGTTTGATAATAAAAGTAAGATAGATATTCTAGTTTACATATATATTATCACATCTGTGAAAACCTATTAAATCTGTATTTTTTTTTCCTTTCTTTGATTATTTCTTCATTTTTCTGAGGCAAACGTTGTTTAGGCTGCCTTTTCTGGTTTCCTGTTTAACTTCAGCTTAATTTCACATTTCTAATATGAACTTCACTGTGATATGTCAAAATCTGGGTTATTACAGCAACTGCAGGAGTCTATGCAAATCTCTGCCCCTCTACTTGAGGTAAACTGAGCATCCTGATCCATATAAGTAGTGAATGTAAATGAAACTCAGGCTTGGTAATAAATAACAGCTGTTCTTACTTATACTGTGGTACAACCTTATAGCATTTGCTCAAATCTTTGAAGAGTATAAAAGTCACCGTACAATGCCTTCAATTTACTTTCAGCCCTGCATCATACACATAGATGTGGCATAAACATCTGAAAATATATAAATCCCAGCGGGTGTGTCTTTTAGCCTTTATGGTCCCCCTCGGTTTATGGCAAACCAAACTTGTCTCTATTAGGTCTAAATCTATAATTTTTTATGAGCTAACTCTGCAGAGGTGAGGACATCTATAACGCCAGTATCAATTCAGTCCCAATTCTTCCCCAACTTCAGGGAATTCACTAAGTCAAAGTTGCACAAATCCACTACATAAAATAGTTACAAATAAAGCAACTCATTAAGTATGTAAAATCATTAAGTATGCTGTGCCTTGTAAAAATCTGCACTGGTTGTATGGAAATCGGTAGTCAAACTTCTCACTACCCTTCAGGTGTCCACCAGACTTTCCCTCTCCTCAGCTTTGTGTTTTGTGTGGAGTCACCGTGTAGAAGCTACTTGGTCCTACCAGTGCAACTGCTGGTTATCCCTCTCCTTCATTCTTTCATTGCCATGTGTCTGGGTTTACTAAATACTAAGTACATCATCCACTTTACCTAGGAAAAGACGTTATCTGCAAGATTTGCTGCTTTCCTTCATATTCAGTCTCCTGCTTCTGGCTCTGTTGACAGAACACGTTATCCATGTAGCATTTCAGATTGCTGTTATCTTGCATGTCAAGAAACAGACAGACATAATGAAACCCTGCAACTTAGTCAAAGTTTGTTATTAATACCTGTGGATCAGGATTTCATCACCAAGAAAGAAGACCCTTTTGTGCAGTAAGATACACAGCAGCTGAACTGGAAGTTAGGTTTGGAATTTATGGTCTGGGCTTAGACTCCAGGGTTTGATAGATTTTTGTATTTTAAAACAAGGTCTTATGAAGAAATGAAATTGAAACAGAAAAATATTTATTTCAAAACAATGACAGAAGAGCTGTTCAAAGTGTATAAAAGCAGATTGTGGCTCTTTCTAAAATTACTTTTATTTTATAGATATTTTCTTGCAACAATAACATGCATTTTATAAAGCAGGCATGGTGTACATGGTTTAAGTCAGAATTTATTTCTGTAAACTAAGCTCAAAATTTGGTATTTTTATGTCTCCCTGTGTTTGTCTTGAAAATGATATAATGCCATTCTTAGACTCCAATAATGAGGAAAAAATGGACCAGTTTTGTAGCCTGCTTAATCACACAGTATTTGAATGTGTATTGGGTGGCAGGTAATATTTAGCCATGATTTAGTTCTTTACAGAAACCAGAATTGAATGATATAATATTCTACGATATTATAGGAAGTTTGCATAAACAGATAGCACTTCAGAAACATTGCAAAATTGTAGCTTCGGTGTGTTGTGATAGGTATATTCTCCTTTCTATTAACAGCAGCATAAGAAGGTAAGATCACTCCCTGCAACCCAAAACATTTGGCCAAGTGAGCTGTTTCTGAAGAATTACATGTAATATAGAAAACATCAGATTTAGAAAATAGAGGCAATTTGAATCTTAAATATATTAAATTGTACCTGTAAAGGGTATAATGCCAAGAGAGAGGCTCAGGGTCTGAACACTGTGAAAGAAGGAGATGAAGAAAGTGGAGAAGAATTGTTTATTCGTGCTGTAAGGTGTTGTAATGACTCAGACTTCTGACATGTTCTAGTTTCAGTGCCAGTTTCTAATCCCAGAAAAACTGCAGAAATGCAAGATGAAGAAAACCTGCTACTCAGCTTGTGTGCATAAGGAGCTGGTTTTTGTTTTTTTGTTTTTTTTTTTTTTTTAATTTATTTTTGATTTCTAAGATTAGCAGATACATTTAAAATTAGAAAACTGCCCCTTGAACTCTTTGGAAAGTACACTTCTTGTAACTACTGTATACTGAGGGAGTTTATTTCCTTACTTTTAAAAATACTGTTAGCAGCTAAGTTAAGTGAACAAAATGCATTCTTACTTATTTTCCCTGCTATCCCACCAGTCTGTTTAACATCTTAGGAGGATTAAAGCCATCTGTTTATCCAGTAACTGGAATCAGTATAGCTGTTAAGTTAACAGTATCTTTTATGAAAGACATTAGTGGAATAATAAAGAGTTATTAAAGCAAATATTAAAGTACCTTTATAGTAGCCACTGTAAAATCTAATTAGCAGCCAAGTTATGGTCTTATTCAGTCAAGTGCCATGTAAATACGTCATGAATGAGAAGTCCTATCTGAAACACCTCAGCTGTTACAATAAGAAGTCAAAGGTTAAAATTCACCAGGAGGAGAAAACGTAATCTGAGTTGTGTGGTTTATGGCAACCCCATGGTAGGCAGATGTCACTGATGAGACAAGTTAATTGAGGATGTTTGGGATCTGCAATGATCTTTTTGGATGATCCTGCACAAACACATCTTTCTATCTCTTCCATAGATATAGGGTATTGTTGCACCAGTGAACTCTATAAGTATATTGTGGGAGAGGAAAAATAAACGCACATATTGACTATCTGCTAGAAGTATGTCCTGGGTTCAGCTATAGCAGTCA
>NW_009944669.1:0-6373 GCF_000696875.1 Nestor notabilis
TCGGCTTCCTAATGAGTGGGTTTGACGTTTAGCATCCGTTCTCTTGAAACGGAGGAGCCTGGCTGGGGGTCACCGCGGGGCTGGCGCCTTAAAGCGCTTCTGTCTGTCACAAGCGGGGTTTTCAGCTGCTGCCTTTGTCGCCCAGTCTGCAGGTGAGGAGCAGGCGCTTCACTAGGGTCACGTTTTACATACCTGTTTCATTCACCCTATAGAGAACGTGAGTGTGTTCTACAGAGCAGGACATACAGGAGGAATAGTCACAGTTCAACAGAGCATTTGGTATTTGGAGATCTTCAGCAAAACCGTGTTAAGGATCTTGTATTGCTGGAACTCCATCGGGCCTCGCAGGTGCCTGTGTGGCTGCTCGGTGTCACGAGCTAAGCCTCAGCATTTGTTCTCTACCATGTTCTTTAAAATGAAAGAGCAACTGAAAACCAGATGATCTGTGAAATTGGTTCTTGTTTTAATCAACTGGAACATAAGATGCATTTGGATGAAGTTCTAAGCCCCCTGTTCGACAAAACTAACTCAAGTTCATGTTTGTGTTTTCAGGAGAAGAAAGAAGAATGTCCCAGAAGCATCTGAAAGAAGCCTTTATCAGTGACTTAAATGGAACCAGCTTGCTGGAAATTTCAGTCGGTTTGTCTCTAGCTCCACTCTGCCTGCTCAGCAGAGGACTCCTCTTGATTTTGTACTGCCAGCACTACGGGAAACCTCTAAGTTCCAGGACATACAGCCTGCTGCTGGACTTCCTTGTGCTGGTATCTCCTCTCGTGTTCTCCTGTACAGTCTTGTCTCCAATCATCTTTTTCATACCAATTATCATTGCAGCCTTCTGTGCCGGAATATTTTCCAAAATATACAGCCAAAGAAAGCATGAGCCCAGGGTGGGTTTTAGGCAAATTGTGAAGGACTTCCAGAGGATGTCCTTGGATCCAGAATACATTCCAGCAATAACAGTCTTCCGTGTTTATATCAACGTGTTGACATCAATCAGCATTTTAGCAGTGGATTTCCCGCAGTATCCGCGGCGATACGCCAAAACTGAGACCTATGGAACAGGAATTATGGATTTTGGGGTTGGAGCTTTTATTTTTGGGAATGCTCTTGTTTGTCCTGAAGTTAGACAGAAGTCTCACGTCACACAACCTAAATTTTCCAGTGTGGCCAGGCAGTTCTCTTCCATTTGGCCGCTGATTTTCCTTGGCGTTGGGCGACTGCTCAGTGTTAAATCTATAGACTACCACGAACATACTTCAGAGTATGGAGTGCACTGGAATTTTTTCTTTACCTTAGCATTTGTGAGGCTTGCAGCATCTCTACTTTTATCTGTATTCCCAAAAAATAACTCTTGGATCGTTGCTGTAAATCTCGCTGTGCTTTATCAGCTTATTCTTAACACTACCTCTCTGAAGATGTTCATCTTGCACGGCAGCGATGGCAGAGACACGAGGGTCGGCTTCTTAAATGCCAACAGGGAAGGGCTGCTCTCTCTTTTTGGGTATTTAGCCATATACATGGCGAGTGTCCAGGTGGGACTGTGGCTGGTGAAGTGCAGGAGCTCAGTGAGGGGCTGGGCTGAGGCAGCGGGGCTCTTACTGCTCACAGTTCTCGTGCTCTTCCTCTTTCTTCACGTCTCACAAGCGCACGTGGAGCCCGTGTCCCGCCGCCTGGCCAATCTGTCCTACTGCATATGGGTGGTTGCTCACTGCCTGACGTTGTTAATCTGCTTTGTGGTGACTGACCTCACGTTGGTGTTCACGAAGCTGCTTGTGAAGGGCTCCAGCGTGCCCTGTTGCTGGGATGTTGTGCAGCCCCCCAGTGCCAGTAAAAAGCATGAACTGGAGGCTGTGCCTGTCAGAAGGGGAGGCAAGCACATGTGCCTCATCAGTGCTATCAATAAAAATCAACTACTGTTTTTCTTGCTAGCAAATGTTATGACTGGTGCTGCGAATATACTGATAGATACAATCCACAGCAAGACTGCGTTTACATTAAGTGTATTACACCTGTATATGTTTTTTAACTGTTTAGTTATGTGTATAATGCATGCCAAAAATATAGTATTCAAGTTTTGGTGATTCCACTCTGTCTTCAGTGGACTAGTTGAACTTTGTTTGCTGTAGCTGGAGGATGGTGTTTAAAGGGAAAAGTTGGTGTTTTTTCTGTATGTACTGCAGTGAGTTATAATTTAGTACAGCTTTTTATGATTTAGCATTGATAGTTTTTAACAGTTTGTTTTACCAAATTATGCAGTCAATGCTGTTACCTGCTAGAACTGGTACACGTTTTCCTGAACACGTAGGCTTTGAGATCGTTTGCCAACTACTCCTGCTGCTCCTATAAAAACTTGTGCAGAAAAGTAACATTGCATTTACAGGTAGTGAACGGTGAAGTGGTAGTGAATGGTTGAAGGAGGTGATCCTGCCCCTCTGCTCTTGTGAGACCTCACTTGGAGTATTGCGTTCACTTCTGGTGTCCTCAACATAAAAAGGACATGGAGCTGTTGGAGCAAGGCCAGGGGAGGCCACGAGGATGATCAGGGGCTGGAGCACCTCCTGTATGAAGACAGGCTGAGAAAGTTGGGGCTGTTCAGCCTGGAGAAGAGAAGGCTGCGTGGAGACCTCAGAGCAGCCTTCCAATATCTGAAGGGGGCCTACAAGGATGCTGGGGAGGGACTCTTCATTAGGGACTCTAGTGGTAGGACAAGGGGTAATGGGTTTAAACTTAAACAGGGGAAGTTTAGGTTAGATGGAAGGAAGAAGTTCTTCACAGTGAGGGTGCTGAGGCACTGGAATAGGTTGCCCAAGGAAGCTGTGAATGCTCCAACCCTGGCGGTGTTCAAGGCCAGGCTGGATGGAGTCTTGGGTGACATTTTTTAGTGTGAGGTGTCCCTGCCCATGGCAGGGGGGTTGGAACTAGATGATCTTAAGGTCCTTCCAAACCCAAACCATTCTATGACTCTATGAAGTGTTGGTGGAACGAAGTAGCAATGTATAGAGTAGAAACCAGATGAAAAGTAGGAAAATGAGTAATTATAGAGACTTACCTGTGTCAGGATTTACCTAGTTGAGGCCCTTGCATAAATAACAGCTAAGAATATTTTTTTATATAAAATGCGTTTAGTAAGTGGACACTTAAAAATGTTTTGGCCCCAGTCCTGCAAAGATTTATGCGTATGCTTGATTTTGATAGCAGTAACTGTATGTGGAATGTTAATCCTATACTGAAATCTAAATGAGCCTTTGAAGTAAAGCTGAATTTCATTTTCATACTCACTGATGGATATAAACAAAGACCTCAGATAAAGTGTGATGCTCCAAAGGATAAACTCAACTGCAGATGGATTCATAAAGCAGTTGTTGGAATGTGATAGTAAGAGCAGCACAGCCTTTTGTAAGAAAGTACAAAGATCCAAAACTAATTCCCCCCACCCCAGCCTGCATACCAGCATGTTGTGACAGCTCATGTTTAGGAACATCGTAAACTATGGTCTTCAGCTCTACTTTGAAAGTACTCAAAGGCCCACCTACTTGTCTATAAAATCATTTTAAACAGCAGCTCATTTAGTACTGTGTTTTGACAGCTGAGATGTCTCCAAGTGGGAACATGCTGTATTAATTTTTATTAGCAAACACAGTATGCAAATGGAAAGCAGCGTGATGCAGTGGGTCAGGGTACCAGCAGATGTGCTCAGGTTCTGTCACAGCACCCTCTTTGTTCACTTTCCAAAGTGTGACAGTTCCTCCTGACCTCATTAAGTTGTTGGTAAGAGAAATACATTTAAAGATTGTGAGGAATTTAATGGGATATACAAATACTTAAGAAGTAGAATACAAGTGGTAATTGATGATGTGTAATGTCAGTGGAGTTACAAGCAGTGCACATGGGCTGTATTTTGTATTTCTTCTTGTCGATCAAATGCGATGAATCATAAAACCCATGGAGATTAAGCCTCTAAATCAGATTCCTTAAGACAGACGTGCTGTGGAATACTCTGATATTTATGGTTCTCTTAGCTGCTGGCCAATGGAAAGGTGAAGTCTGAGGATTACAGGCTGTGGCCATGCTGATTTCATGCTCGTTTACTTCCAAATTATAGCCATATAGTCTTCAGAATGAAAGAAAACCAGCCTGTATTATCCTGGGGACAAATGCAATCAATTGCCAAACATGTCTTACAAACAGCTGTCACGGTTTATAGGAGTTTTCTGGTAACTGGTGTATGTATTGATTTAAAACATTGCCTAGCCTTGCTAGGGAAGAAGGGTCTCCAGTGTGAACTGAATGGCACGATGCACTCATGTGGAATTACTCATGGATTTAATTCTTGAAGTATTTGAAGCCAAGACCTGCAGTGAGTTCTGCCTGTGAGCACAAGTCTATCAGTGTGATTCAGAATGAAGGCATTAATTGGGTGTGACAAAGCCGAGTTGTGTCTGTACAAGCAGCAAACTAGATGCCAACTCCATTTCGTGAAGCCGAGATGACGTGGGAGGTCTGCTGTGTCTGCACCGAGCCCTGTTAGTTCCACACACACTGGTGCTGGTGGGCACCTGCTCCAGGACTGGAGCTGTGGTTTGCAACCCCAAACCGAGGGGACTGTGGTGCATAAGTGACAAGCAGAGTGGGGACAACCTGTGCAGTGCCACAACGCCTCATCGTGAGGGCGTCTACTGCTTTTAAAGCCGTATGAAGCAAGTTGTTCACCACCGACTTAATGAGAGACAATTAATTCTCATTGCTTATTGTCGATAACAAATGTGGCAAGCTCTGCCCTGAAGCAACCACAGTTATTAATGTTGACTGTTTAAACTATGAATAGATACAGATGATTAACCATGCCTCTGAAAGAACCAAGAAACACACGTTCTTTGATCACCAAGTCTGGAGGAGCAAACGGCACTGTAATGGGTTTGGAGAGATGTGAGAGAAGTTAATGCTGTGATACTGCTGTAGACACTTTCTCCACACACACCTTGATAGCTCTTAGCTGAGTGGTTGGTAGGAACAAGAACATTACATTTCACTTCGCTTTGGGGTGTGTTTAGACGAGTAAGATCAAAGATATATTGTACAGATCAAAGATATATCAAAAAAATCAGAAACTTTTATTTAGCTGTTATATAATTAGTACAAGTTTAAGATACTTCAACTAGTAAAAAGGTTCAACTATAGCAGTTTAATAATAATAATAATAGTAAAGCAGAAGACTGGGAAAACAAATCGTTTTGTCTTTGTTGCCATAATTCCACCATGTGATTTTGTGTAGGGCTGCAGGATAGAAAAAATAAGGCAGGAGAGTAGAGCTGATGACATTTATCCTTAACCTTGCTATTTGTTACACAGTAGTAGCTTCTCACCAGATTTCACTGGTGTTAAGGGTCAGCTCAGTAGCAGCCTTCCCTTCCAACCCAGCAGCGCCTCTTTTGAAGTCAAATGTTCCAAGAAAGACCTCAGGCAGCATCCTATTCCCAAGCCTCTATGTCCTAAAGAACAGGTATTTCTGCCGGGAGAGAGGGGCATGCAAATGAACGGCAGGAAGGGGCTGTCTGCTGAGCACTGGTTTTGTAGATCACAAGCAAGCTGCATCTTCTAGCAGCCGTGGATAAAAAGTACATGTAATGGTGCTCCTCAGGCTTAGTTTACCCGTGTGTACCCTGAGAATACAAGGTCTGTGGCACTGCTGTTTTGTTGTGATCCAGCCGCACTCCCGGGAGCGGAAGGGCAGAAGTGACACAGGAGCCTGCACGCTGAACGCACCCTGCTGAGACAAGGGGTGCTCATCGCAGCGCGGTGCGCTCGCCATGCTCTGATGGAAGGAACCATCCCTTGCTCAAAACCTCGCCTATTTTGCTGAAGAAAACCATAAAGAGCAAACAGTGCAGCGCTGTAGCTCTGCGCAGTGTTTCTGTTAGAGGTCGAGATGTTGCATGATGAGTTCAAGTAAATTCACTCCTCCACTAAAGATGTTTTTAATGCAGAAACAAGGAAAAAAATATCCTGCTCCCTAATTGCCTCCCCTGCATTTTCTTCTGAGGACTTTAGTATCTCTATACATAAGTAACAAGAATGAACAGATGAAGTGTAGTATTTAATAGCTCAAGAAAGGCTATGGGGGGTTTTCTTTGGCTGCCTAAGTTAAGCAGCTGGTTGCACTAGGGTACTGCAGAAGCCAACAGCCTTAAGAGACCCTAAGTGCAATTACAGCCTGCCTTACCCGACATGTAACGAGGGCAGGGAAGTTTGGGGCTGCACTTCCATGCCTGGACTGTGTCTGGGTGCGTTCTGGTTAGTTCACGCTCCCCGTCGGTCTGTGCTCGGCTGCATCTACAGCAGAACCAGCGCGGAGGCGCTTCCACCCGCGGGGCCG
>NW_009944670.1:0-7078 GCF_000696875.1 Nestor notabilis
CCTAACTATTCTATGATTCTATGAAATGTAACTAGCTTAGAAGAATCAAGCAGTTTTCCTACAGCCTTATCTTAAATCATTTTCCATTCCATGGTGGTCTGAGAATTTGCCATGTTTTTTAGGAAAATAGAAATGGATTTGAAATGTCATGCACTGGAAAATCTCTCAGAATAATGTACGCTTACACAAATGCTCTTAATATCACTTCACTCTTCATGCTCCTGTAGTCTGCCAGTTCTACACCAATCTAGTCCTATCTATTTTTTTTCCTACAAAACAAGCTATTATTAGATGTTTTTACTGCTCCTCTGCACTAATCATTTGTTTGCACACAAAGATTACTTACAGGCTGTTCCTTTTTTTTTTTTTTTTAGCTGATTTGTTTTAAAAATCTAGTTGATTATATAAAAGAGCCTGCTGCACCTTTGCAGATGCCTTTGACCTGTTTTTGCAGAGTGATATTGTGCTGTGGTCTCCAAAGTTCTGTAATCCACACACTGTTTTTTTCATTATTGTTCTAATTTTAGTTGCTTGTATTACCTTTCCAAAGGTACTGTTTCATCTGCCTTTCAGCAAGGTACATTTCACCTTCCCAGAGTATCTTATCCACATTTTTACTAGGTTTCTGTACTAATGTCATCCATTATTTTCAAAAGAAGAATATCACTGTGTCAGAACAGACATTTGAACTGGTCAGGAGAATCATCATTGGCATTATATTTGATAATTTTCAGAGACTTTGTCAGGGTAGATTTATAGTATAAGAAAATCTCTAAGTTCACCCACACCTCAGGAATACATCTTTCACTAAAGCACTGAATCACTTCTTGTTCACATGCTCATTTTCTCCCGCCTTCCATATAAATGCATTGTTACACATATCTACAAAGAGTAGAATATAACAAGACAAGCTCTAGCCAGTAGTCACACTGACGAGATTATTTTGAACTGCCTTTAAAGTTTCTCATGTTAATGACTGGAAAATAGTTAGGTCTTCTTAAAAGCCTGGTCCAATACAGTGTAATGGCAACTGTGAAACATAATGACTTCTCAAATAAGCTATTAAAGCAGAGTTTAGTCTTTCACATATACAGAGTTCACCTGTCTTTAATTTTAAAAGCCCAAAGAATGTACAAATTGTGCAAGCTTGTAGTCCCTTGTTAATTGTACTTTGTGTTTATACAGCAGCTCTATCTCAAAGCTCTCTCCAAACATTAAGACTCCTAGCACTTCTTTTATGTAGATATTATTATCCCTGTCATTATCATTATCACATTTTCCATTTTATAGGTGGTAAATGAGCAAAATCACACTGTGAGTCAGTAGCTGAATTGGGAATAGAATATTGTAGTCCTGACTTTGTCCCTTGCTTTATTCACTAGCACAATTGTTATTTGTGGGTTGAAGTGACACAGATTGTGTTCCATGTAAAATCTCATCAAATAGCAGGATTCTTTTGATTTGCAAGGTTTTTGTTTGTATAGCTTTCCTATTAATATTTTTCAGCTATTGGTATGGCTTTAAGTAGCTAATAAGAGATGATGTCATCTTCCAAATAAATAATCATCAATAAATTTTGTTTAATATGATACAATTTGCATATGAGACTGGAACAGCACAAAAGAAACAGTCTATCAAGCAATGAAGTATTTAGGTATTTAGGTTGTGTCTTTTTCTGTCATAGCAAAAATAATAATGGAAATCTATGGAGAAATGTACTTTTGTAAAGTAGCTGGTTTTTAAATAACAGCTGTTATTAATTAATCTTTTTTTTTTTTTAATGTGAAAATACCATATGTGATGACTAAAGTTAAAGCCACTTGTCAAATTATATTTTTTTCTAAATCATAACAAATTTTGGCTGATATGAAACATACAAATGTGTTCAGTTGAAACACAATTACACCTTCATGAACTAGACAGTTAACCTCATTTTCTCCCTTCCCAAGACTGAAGGGACAATCTAACCACTTCATTGGCTCAAACCTACGTAGCTCAGCTCCAAAACATCCCAATACCAGCATCCCATTCCTTTGTTTCTCTGTCATCAAATGTCATAAGAAATAGTAGAAGAAAAACTAGAAATCCCTTCCTTTCCTTTCCCTTCCCTGTCCTTCCCATTTCCTTCCCTTTCCTATTTCCTTCCCTTCACCATTTCCTTCCTTTTGTTTCTTTTCTTTCCATTCCCTCTCTAGTCTTCTTTTCACAGAAAAAAACTAAATGCAATACAGCTTCTTATTCTATCTATCTCAGCTGTGTTTCTACATTTTCCCTCATTAGGAAGACAGCCTGTTCTTGTAGTACCTGTCCCTGAGAGTTTCTGACATACTTTAACACACACTTTGTGGTGAATGTTCAACTCTTTCTCAAACTTAGGGAGTAAATATGACAGGCTGGAAAGGATTTCATAGCATTGAAAGTGGCAGGTTATATATATATCTATATATATGGAAATATTATAGCATTTCACATTTTTTTCATGCTATCACAGTTTACATAACTTTAAAATGTGCATTCTCATAAGGATTATTACATATCTAACCAGAGCAACTGAAACTGCATTTAGTGTTAGTTCCTTATAGGCCTATGATTGAAATGAAAGGTGATGTTTTTATGTTGTATAATTTTCAGTTATGTAATTCCAATTTCTTTCAATCTTTCTTCTCACTGTGATGTATTCCTCTCCAAATAAGTGCTATTTACAATTGTCACCTCTAGACTGTATCTCATATGTTCCATCTGCTCTTCTGTGTTCTCTAAAATGCTTTCTCATGTTCATTTTTGCTTATTCTTTTGTTTTCTGTTCTGTAGACTCAGTCTTCCCTTTGCTTTCCAAGCTTCTCTTTTTCACATTGTTGCTACCCCAGCATGACCCACAAAGATGGTGAGAGGTGGATTAGCCAAGCTATACTTATGAGCCCCTCAAGGCAAGCGAAAATATTTGTATGATAGCAATGGTTTAGACACCTAGGTTTTAATTCTGAGCCATAAAGGTCAAAAGAAGTAGGAAGCAGTGCTAGGATTCTCCCAGTTCTGCACGCTACTGGCATGTCTTATCTGAGTATACAGAGAAAAGTTATGGTGTCAATACTTTCTTTGAGTATGTGCAGAACAGCTAAAAAGCCTCCTGCTACCATGCAAGAACATCCAGATATGGTTTTGGAGGGCTTTAAAGAAAATAGTTGCTCTTTTTGAGTGTTTATTGCATTGGTATTTTCTCCTTATTTCCAGCTGCTGCTACAGTTGGTTTTACTTTATTTTGGAGAGAGCTTTATGTTCTCTCAGAGCATCTCCTGATAAAAATCAAATAATTCAGTTGCTTTCCCGAAGTGTTTTCAGTCTAATTTCAGACATGACATGGCAAAGAGCATAATAAAACTTAGCAGAAGGATACAGAGAGAGAGAAAAACAATGAGTTTAGTGCTAAGATATTACACGGTTCTCCATCAGACTCTAACACACTTTCTGGTGAAGTAAGTTTAAAACGGAAGCACAGTAAACAACTGTGTTCTTTCTGATATTATTGGGAAAATAAGCATTTCTGAGATGAATGAGGCTATTTTTGTACAAATGGATTATCCACAAGCACATCCTACATGACACCAGGTTAATGCCAGGAATAATGAAGTGAAACTCTTGAGCTTGTTTGTCCGTCAGAACCTTTTCTCTTTTAAAAGCTGATCACATCATCACTCATATGATGGAGGCTCCTCACCATGGAAGGGATCATCCCTTTTGCAGCTGGAGCAGCTCCATTTGCCATGTGGGTTTTTGGGGAAAAAGAGGAAGAAATACCTGCAAGGGTCTATTGTTGAAAGGTTCTTGATCCAATCCAACAGTAATTAGTGACATTCCTAGTTTTACCTTTCCTGTGGGCAGGTGCTTGTATCCTGGGTTGGATCTGACTACAGGGCATGACACCTCGCAGAATAAGACCATCACATTTCTGATCCTAATTTTGAAAATACAAGCATAAAGAAATGTTGTGCTTATGAAGTTTGGGGATGATCCTGTAATTAGAAATTAATATTCTCCCCTCTCCTCCAAATTGTACCCTCAGAAGAAAAAAGATGAAGTGGTATAAATCTAGTAAAAATCAGGTTTATGATTAAATAACATTTCTAAAATTAATTCCATTTTCTGTAAAAGGAGTGGTACAAAAGGCGGTCACTTGTTAACACCTAGCTGCCAGCAGGGTGACAGACAAATCAGAAGAACAGGGCTGTCCACAAAGTCTTCCAGCTATGCAACAACATGAGAAAAAGGTATTTCCAGCAGCTGGTACCAGTATTTCTTTTACTGTTGCAATAGTGAGAAACGGGGGATAAAACCAGGGGCTCTTGAATGCTTAGGGCCCAGGAAATAAGACCAGAACAGAATAATAATGAATGCTACTAACTTCCTTCTTCACACAGTAGTTGATTAAAAAAGGATTATAAAAGGCCCTGGGCAAAATCTGAGCTATGTACTTCACTGATGAACAGCGCAGTGAGCCTGGAGTTGACTGAGCATGGATTTTTTCTGGTAGAGCTAGAGGTAAATGGCTTTTTCATCCATTATGCTTTCCCAGCTTTCTTAGATTTCCTCCCTGGAAGAAAGCCAGGATGTTACAGGTTGCGGGAGGATTGTTATGTGCATAGAATGAACAACAAAACCTCCTATCTCAGGCTGAGCCATGTGCTGCCTGGAGATGAAAGACCCAGATTCAAGTCCCTTCTCTATCAGCCTCCTGTCTGCAGACAACAGTCAGCAGACTGCTATCTTGTGTGTCCCTTTCACATTGTTGCTGTTCCAGTTCATCTAACTATCCAGATAGATCACAGGAGCAGCCATCAGGACCCGTCTCTTCCTGGCCTATGGGATAACCTATGGAAGGTGGGTTGTTTCTTTCTCTCCCTTGGAATTTTCACTCACATCACCCACTGGTGGGATGAGAGAGTGTCCTGGATCACACAGTGTGATGCAGGTTTGAGGCTGCACAAACCCACCATCATCCAGGGCTGGATCTGACCCTGTCACAGAATTTGACTGAACAAGAGCTTTATCCTGTATTAAAACCTGGAGTGAATGATATGTTGAATTAGCTCTGAAATGCATTCAATCTGTGGCAGGGGAAGCAGGTGAGATGCTGCTAACATGAAATCAGATTTAAATGCAGACCATTACGCTTAAACCTCTCTTCAGTTTAACCAAGCAATACAAGTTTCTTTTTTCTCTCTGTGATATCCACTAGTACGGTCAGCTTATGTCTCACCAGCCACTAGCCATGTTCTCTATTTAAAGAATATAATTAAGGTCTGCTCCTCTAAATTCTCTGAAAACTCTGTAAACTATTAAGAAGAGCAAAAAGATTAAATCTGAAAGGTCATTACCCTGATTCTGCCTTTCTAAAATGTATTGTCTAATGAAAAAATAAATAGCACTCTTACTATACAGTTACAGATAAAGTCCTTCTTTCCTCCCTTTGTATTAATTTTACCCAGATCTGCTACTCATTTTAGATGTATGTATGTTGCAGCTTTAGAATTCTGTTGTTATAATTAAACTGAATGCCTGTGTAGTCAGACAGGCATGCCCAATGCTGTCAATTTATTTCTTCATAGTCTGGACCGATATTCTACTTCTGGTGCCATTCAACACCTTGTTGAATTCACCAAAAGCTTAGTAATCTTCCTCAGTCAGCATCACATTACCCTTATTTTTTTTCTTTTCAGCATATCATGTGGTAGGTTTCTCCTTTACCAGAATGAGAAAAGAATATTTTTCTAAAGTAAGAATAGAAATTGAATATGTAAAATTGTCCTTAAGCTTCATAAGGAATCATCTCCCGAGAATGAAGTAATTGTAAGCCCACATTGCTCTGACTACCCTCTTCTAGAACATGCAGGGAAAAGAAATAAAGAAAAAGATTATCTGCTTCTGTGCTGGTAGCCTGGGAAGCAGCACTCTCAACTATAGTCAAGCTATTTCCAAACAGAATCTCTCAAAGACACTTACAGAATCTTTGCAAGACCAACATTTACACGTGTAGGATCTTAGCTGACCTGCGAGTGCTCATGAAATACAAATGTATTTTATTTTGTTTTTAAAATTGATTCTATTTACAGTGCTACAGTTCCAGATCACGTTTAAATCACTGGGCTTCACCTATAGTAGTGGGAGTATGTAGTGTCCTACAAGACTTCTATACAGATGGCCTTAATCCCATGGGGAGACTGCAAATAAGAAGAGGGTCATTGGCATTCATGGAGTACTTGGTCTGTCTGGCAAATGATGACATCAATCTCAGTGCAAAAGGGGTCATGCATTATTCTATATGCAATCAACTGCTAAATTTAAACAGTGGTGGTGGGACAATAAATTTTTTTTCGAGAAGGGTCATTAATAGTCAAGGGCCTGAACCATCAAACCTTTACTTACATGACCAGTCTCCGCTCATACAGGTTATCTCATCTGGCAACTGCCTTGGTGAAAAAGAGCCTTACAGTACAGGGCTTGCAGAATTAGCATCTGAAGGAATGACTTCTCTAATTAAAGCAGATTAAAAAATATCCATGTACAGAAGTCCATTTGGGGGATTTTCAAGTATGTAAAGAGGGCACTCTTGAAGATATCATATCCTTTATTTTCTGCTAAATAAAGAAAGGGTTTTTCATGACCACATTATCTACTGGAGTTGGATTTTTTTATTATATTTTTATATTCAAATCTAATTATATCACTTAATCACAGCAAAGAAATTATGCACAGCTCCTGGTCCATAGCAATACAGATTTTCTCCCCCCTGATTTCTAAAACTCCCTGTATTCTTATCATGGGTATCTATTTACTAGTATCTATCTATTCTGGTTGGCTGGCAGCCAGTATGAACCATAATGCTAAGGTGTATATAATTACAGTACAGTTATTTCCCCTCTTCTCCACAATGCTCCCCTTCTGACTGTCTCACTCATTAAAAATTGTAAAATTAGTTGCAAGTAAGAGCAAGAACTATCTATACTTTTCATACCTTTCAGCTGAAGCAGAAATACTCCAAAATTGTGCATGACTACAGACAGAAAAGAGGCTGAGACAGTAG
>NW_009944670.1:7109-9174 GCF_000696875.1 Nestor notabilis
CTAGACATTTGCTGAGGCCTCTGCCCTCCTCCACTCCCAGGACCTGTCTTTCACTCCTTACAGTTTAGGAAAAGTGTTGTACTTGGAACAAATACTGTACCAATACACAAGACACATTTTCACTATTTGCAAATCCTGAAAGCAAGGAACAATGTGAGTGGCATTTCAGAAGTAGTAAGTAAAACATACATGGATTCTCTGGAGCATTTCAGCCCACTGGTCTGGGTGAAAGTGGATGAGCAGGGACAAGGGCGGGAGAGATGAGAATCGGGAGCTTGGGACAAATGGCAAGGTGGTGAAAGACAGCAGATGAAAATAATACACAAAGATTTTTGAATTTATTTAAAACAATTTAACTTCCAGTAGCTTTGTGTTGCCTTTTCCAACAAGTAAAACCTGAAGACATTGCCAAATATTCTAGTACGACTGAGTAGTTCTATTAACTTTTGCAATAACCACATCACGAGTTAGTAATGGCTTTGAAGTTTATTCAATTCATAATTTGGTTATTTCTGCCATAAATGCCCCTAACATCCTAAGTTACCTTCATTGCTATATTACAGCTGCCAATGCTGTTTTCTGTGCAAAAGGCCATTCTTATGGGTAAAGAAAGGAGTGCAGACATAATGTCAGTGAGGATATGCAGATGTGGCTGCTATGCAGGAGGGGGTATGCATGTGTGCAGGGAATATGGCTGAGATCGCAAGGGGGAGGTGTGTTTTGGGCAGTCACACCAGCTATGTACTTGGGGGGAGCTCAATGATGTGGGGAGCAGTAGGTACATGAATGAGCAAGGGCTTGTCTTGCAGTTCTGGACTGAACTTTCCTCTCTGCACAGCCCCCAAAGCACCCCTCTAAAACATTGGACCATGTCATTCTGGGGAGGGAGTACCGGGAACTCCCATTCCTTTGGTTTTAGAGGAAGCCTGAAGTCGGAGGCTCTTTGCAAATGATCAGAAATATCCCAGCTGGGTTGGACATTGTTCATCCCCTGCAGTGTAAGTCTTTCTTCAGAACCATCATAGGCTTAATAGTGACGTGCTAAGTTTCACAGGCTGCAGTGTGTTTATCAGAGGCAAAAGCAGTACAGAGGAAATCTATCTTGAAACAACAAAGTGCTTAAATGCCCAGCTTACCAGCTCCTACCCACCTCTGAGACAGGTTCTTGGCTATCATGGTCCAGAGATCTGACAGATCTTTGTTCTTGAAGGTTTTTCCAGCTTATGTCAGAGCTTGTCTTGTACAAATTCTCCTCCAGGCTTTCCAGGTAGCTTCAGGCCCCCAGAAAAGACTGGCACTTTCTGTTATTCCTTAAAGACTGGCACTTTCTGTTATTCCTTAAAGTCCTGTTACTCATATGTTAGGGCTTTACAGTAACTCTGCTCCCTGCACACAACACGGGACTGAAGGAATCTCCCAGGCCGACAGGTCCTGTCCCATGTTGCCATACACAACCACATCACTTTGCTCCTTTTGGCACTCTGAAGAGCTCCATCCTAAACGTAATGATTATTTTGCACCATTATCTCTACTGGCAGTATTTTTCTAATCACAAATTCTTTTATATTTTAGAATTGTCCGAATTTTTAGCGTAAATGTATTAATTGGCAGTTCATACCCGTTTGTTCTTGAAGAAACCACCCACCCCGCCACACGCCTAGCCTCGGCAAGGCAAGTTTTCACAAGTGCTCCCTGTGATGTCTGTCACAACTTGGCACACGAGTCCTCGGCATTTCTGCGCTCCCAGATTCCCACCGGCCTCGCTGGAAGGGGACGGTGTGCTGGCTTTGAGGAGAGACGGGCGCTCCCGTGGCCGTGGGAGGACCCTGGTGCGGGTGGGACGCGGTGTGCTGCGGGGTGGGGTACAAGCACACCGGGAGGAGAAGGCGCCGGGGGTGCGTGACGAGAGGCGGTCACTGGTGCCGCGGTGTGTGGAGGGGGTCTCGGGGGAAGGGGCTGGCTGAGGCCGCTGTTGGGGTGTTCGGGGAAGGGGCCCGGACCGGTCCCAGCGTCTGCGGATGCGAAGGACGGGAAGCGAGTGAGGGTTTGCGGGCGGCGGCGGGTC
>NW_009944671.1:0-19050 GCF_000696875.1 Nestor notabilis
GGTCCCGGGGTGCTGCCGGTGGTACTGACCTACAGCTACCGGGCAGCGAAACGGTAAACCCCGGCGCTGTGGGAAAGCGTGGAAAGGCGATTCGTCAGCAGAGGGGGACCGCGGTGGTTCCCTTCGCCGTTACGAGCCAAAGGGCGGGCACAAAGCAGCAGCACCCGTGGCACGGGGAGAAGCGGTGGGAACAGCACCCAACAGACCGCCCCGGGTCTCCGGGTGGATGGGCCGGGGACAGGGAGGTCTCTGACCCTCAGCAGCAGGGGGTGGCCGGTGGCCGTGCTGCGGAACAACACGAGGACAACTCCGCTTGTGCCCCGGGGAGGAGGAGAGGGGACATAACGCAACGCAACGGCCCTTTTGCCTTTCCCTTACCGCCTGCCCTGGGGCTGTGCCTCCCCTCCGGCCCTCAGACCCTGCTCTGTGCCACGCCAGGTTTGGACAACGCGAGCTGGTGTTGAAGATGGAGACCACGTCCACGAAAAGCCACTCAAAGGACATGCTGCGCTGCAGCCCGGGCTCTCCCGATGGTCCCACCGTGCTGGCCCAGCAGCCCTGCGAGGCAGCTCTTGGCTCGAGTGCTGACCAGGGGGAGACTATTTCCTTCCCTTGCTATGCTCCCCTCGAAGGAAAGCTGCTGACAATACCGGGAGACCGAGCGCATTGGACGCCATCCGCTGCCACTTCACAAGTACAATGATTCGAGATGGTATTTCCTCCACAATTTTTATTTTAAATTACAAAGGATGTTGCATACATTGATGAATCTGAATAGAAGTGCTAGGGATCGAGGGTGACAGAGTAAACAAAGTCAAGAGTTTAATTGTGCCTCTTTAAAAAAAAAAGAATAAAAACTGCACAACTATTAACCAACATTAAACATTGCAACTCTTTAACAGATCATGCTTTTAACAAGGTAAATTTATTTTCTAACAGAGACAAGACTTTCAGTAAGTTTTTCTGAGCTCCAGTTGGAAGTTGATTATAGAATATCAAGGACAGCAGTACAATCATGACCCCAAGCACAGGCAGAACAGAATGCCATGTTTTGTTTTCAAATGCTTTTTTCTTTCTGCCTGTCAACCACCTACATCCGCATGTGCCATCAGCCTTAAGAGTTCACCCAATCACAAATACTGAGCAACAAGTTTTACGTGGACATGATGTTCTGGGAGGATGGATGATTCCAATCAGAATGTATGAATATGCATCATTATAAGAAAGATTAATAAAAATTGAGTGCTACTACTAGGTTCTTAACCGGAAGGTTTTGATAGGGCAGAGCGTGCTTTTGCCAATAACAAATCCAATCCAGAAGATTTCCTTACAGTAGCTAGTTAACTCACCCAAATTTGATTTACAGAGACACCCAACTGCAAACTACTCTCAACTCAAGGAGAAGTCTGAACAGTGACTGATGTTATCTAAAAAGCCTGGAGGTGGTTTGGGTTTTTTTTAACGGGGAAAAAAAGAAAGCGTGGCTTAAAATAGTTCTGGCTCCACTTTTAGCTCCACAGCTCATTAGAAAGACAATAAATGCATAGTCAGTATTTGCTCTTGTAGAAGTTCATGAATGTCTAAGAGGCTGAGGATTATAATTCAGTGCGCACACACACCTTCTTATCATGCTAGAAGCATTGGGGGAAAAAACATGGCATATTGTGAAATGTAAATCGTAGAAGGATAGAGACATTTTTGTATGCTGCAAAGAAGATAGAACCTAAAAGTGCCATCTTTCATAAATGACATTGAAGAATCCCAATTTATATTGGGAGATATTCAAGAGTGGTGTTTTCTCAACATACTAATGCCCTTAATACAGTTACAAGAAGAATCAGTCACTGAAGCAGTAACTGTTTGAAATGTACTTCACACAATCCCTGGGGTAAGCAAAATAAACCTCAGCTGTGTGCAAGGCTGTGTCAAAAAGCCAAGACCACATCTAGCAGCACACTTAACTAGATGATTCCAACTGAAGCCTCCAACTCAGAAGAAAAGAAAATCATGATTAGATGCATTCTTGAAATCCAGGTCTCAAGGCCAAAAACAGATCCTAACATTCACGGTACATAATTGGGTTATGCCTCAACAGAAGTTCAGGAAGACTTGCAAGCACGTTTGAGGAACAGAATTGCATCTACTATTTCTGCTGAAGGCAACTTGTATACAACCCTTTGAAATTCTCCTCATAAAGCCTTTTAGAGCTTTAAAAAAATAGCTATGTTTAAATGATTTATTGAGAAGAAAAGCACATCCAGTCTATTTTGTGAATAAGCTACATGTCTTGTTAATGAAGGCAAATATCAGATAAGTATTGGGGGGAGGGGAACTTTTAAAAATAAAATCAAACCTGACACCACTGTATGTCAGAAGTATTTGGTTGCTTTTAGATTGGTTAAAAGACCCTTTAAGTTGCTTGTTTGTTTTTAAAAACACTTTTTCCTGGCCCTTTTAGTATGGAAAAAATGTCTATAAAGATTAGGAACCGAACAAAGCTGAGCCTGACTCTCATATCAGCTTTACAGCAATACAACTTCATCAAATCACAATGATTTCAACTGGTACAATAAGAAAATCCAGCCCATCCACACGTAAACATAGCTTTAGCAGTAAGTCTCTCTCATCCAAAAAATAAAGTACTCACCAAGTATCAGTATATGTGTTCAATAAACCATAAAAGGAAGTGTTAGCAAAAGGGGTTTTGGGCTAAAAAACACCCTTCACGAGCACCCCCACATTTTGCAAGGCCATTCAAAAACTGGTCTTCCATAGAGATACAAAAGGACTACTACCGAGAGAAACTGAAATCAGATCTATCCAGACTTTCTTCAGGATGCTTTTATGAGTTCTGATTCAATTTCAGAAGGGTTGGGTTTGAGGAGTTCAGAGGGAATGAAAAACATTTAGTTCTAGATGTACAAGTAAGGCACAATATAAAGCCACATCATCATCTGTCATGAGAAGGAAGTAGGAAAGGACGAGAATCATACATGGTACAGTAGAACAAGCAGTCCATCGATTCAAAGTGTGGCACCTAAGTTCAGACTGACGAGATCTCAACAAGAGCAGTTATGACAGCATGCTTTTAATATGGAAACAAATTCTAGAGAATCCAGTGTATCAGAAAAAGGAAGAGCTTTTGTTTGTATTAAATCAAAAATATATAATTGCTTTTGGATATAGGATTAAAAGTGAATACTCACAATGCCTACACTCAAAAACAAACAAAAAAAATCCAGGACTTCATTAAGATCCACATACCATGTATGAACACTGAAAATCTTTAGAAAATGGTCTTCTCTAAAGATCATCCAAAAATGCATGCCACAATTGCCAAAAAACAGAACATGTACATTTGTTGGTTTTTATACCCTTATAAGATTTTTGTTTGTGATAAGTATACACTAAATGTATATATTTTAATGACACTAGAGGAAGCAGATTGTTACTGGCATTAAAGTACAACCATTTCTAGACGGTTTAAATGCCACAGAGTCCCCTGGTTAAAATGTAAAGCTGCACAGCTTGCCTATGTCACCTTTATGATAAAGTTAAACCAGCAAAAGGTCTTATCTTTACTCTACATTTTACTGCCAGGTTTTATTTATATCAAGTATCGCTGCAGCATTCTGACCAGCCCAGAGTTAGCAGCAAGTGGCAGGAATCATATAAAACGCAGTTTCTTTTTTTTCTTTTTTTCTTCTTTTTTTTTTGTTTTTTTTTTCTTAAACAAAGTGCTTTTCTAAGATATACATACATATAAATAGTTACAAAATAAAGTGTCAACATTAAAAAGCTCAACTATTTAAAAGCTTTAACTTAAAATAATACATAGAAAACACGAAATGCAAGGGTATGGAATTCACTAAAGATTCAAAGGCTACTTTGAAATGCTAGACCAAAATCATATTCTGGTTTTCAGACAAAAATAAAAAGCTATAAAGTTGTATTTGCCCAGTACTTCTGAGCAGTAAAAAAGGGGCTTTTTTAATACCTTGTCAGTTTAATTTGTCACAGAAGTTTTCACCTGATTGCAAGACTGCTCTCTTAACGTTTAGAAATGCTACCTTGCCTACACAGTTCGGATATAGCGTAAGGAGCTCTCGTATCTGAGCAGTGCGGCAACACCATTCATCAGAAAGGAACAACAGTATTCAAAATCTTGGTACAGACATGGCCTTAACTTCACAAGAGACATTCTTTGTCGGGGTTTTATGGGCCATATGTACCTCCAGAATAACTGCAACATCAGCAATAATTACAACAGGAATACATCTGACCCACTGTGTAAAGCAGCAGCCAACTCTCACCTCACCCTAACAACAACAACAACGACAACAAAAACACCTGAAACAAAACCACCCACATTCCACTCAGATTTTGCAAGTCTTAAGTGGATTTACAAAGTTTTGCCTAAATTGCCCTGGGTATTTGTTTAGTCTCTTGTAGGAAAGACTTTCTGTACAGCTCAGTAGTGGTATTTTGGCCTCCTCCTCCCTTTTGAGTCTTCCAAAATATTTAGACACAAAGTAAGCTGTGTGCATGCTCACAAGTATGTGGCAGGAGTGCCACTTTCATCGGCCACTCTTACTGCACTCTTACTGATCCAGCCTTTTTTTTTTTAATAGTACAAGCTTGGATATAAAAATAATCTACTTATAAACAAAAAGGAATCACAGTACAAACAAACTCAGACAAACTAGAAATGAAGTGGAGAAATTCCCCAAAGGGAGCGGGGAAAAAGCCTTCATGGACTTTTGCATTTTTTTCTTTTTTTCAGCAGCTACATTTGAAAATATTTGGTATTTCTATTTTCAGTAAACAGTGTTTTGTCATCTTTAAATAGGGAGAGAAAGAACAGGGAGGAAAAGGAGGGGGGTCCATGAAACCAGAGAATGATCTTGCCTTGAGATAAAGGACTTTCTCATCAAAGGCTAAAGCTTTTAATCTGTACGTTAACACTGACTACAAAGCCAAGTCTTATTAGCAGAAGAGCAAATAAGAACTGTGTGTTAATATTCCTCAATCATAGAAACTACTGAATTAACAAGAATAAGTCACATATAAGTTTGAAGAAGCTAGTTTCGAAATACCTGTACAAAAATATAAAAGTCTATAAATTTTTTTTTGTTTGTTTCATTTTGTTTGAAGCCTGTGTTGATCCTTGGAAACATCACATGCATAATAATACATCAACTGGAAAAGTGGCAACTAAGGAATTAGATATCTGTAGCTCTTTTTTCTCTTTACATATATACACGTTACAATAAAAATAATTTTATTTTGGTTGTTTGGTGGAAGTATACTACAACAAGCTAAATAATCTTTTTTTTTTCCTTAAATTCTCAAAGTTGAAAACTATTTTACCAATAGCTTACTAAAATCCAAATATATTAAAATCTCCTACAGTAAGTGCAGAGAAAAAAGATTTAAAGACTCCGAGATGGCCACCAACTTATCTACCATGGAAGCGAACTACAAGAACAGCAAAATAATATTGTTATGTATGAATGCTCCTTCTGTAGATAATTGGACCCAAACAAAAAAATTCACAGTTCAGTAAGATCCCTAACCCTGACCTTTAGATTTTTTTCTTTTTTTTTTCAT
This sequence comes from Nestor notabilis, assembly GCF_000696875.1. Lineage (NCBI taxonomy): Eukaryota > Metazoa > Chordata > Aves > Psittaciformes > Psittacidae > Nestor > Nestor notabilis. The sequence continues at coordinate 5,611 of NW_009944671.1, forward strand.
TTGTTTTTACATTCAGTACAGTATCATATAAGCTGTGCAAAACTTTACTTAGACTGGCAGTTCGCCATATCAGTTGCATTTGTCTTTGGTACAAAAATAAACAATCGCATTAATGTGCAAGTATTTGTTTTCTTCCGGCCAAAGTACCGAAATTGAGTTTTCTAGAGCCATCTTTTATACAATACATAGACTCTGTGGCATATATCTACATTTTCAACATATTCCTATATACATTCAAAAAATTGTAAGAGCTGGAACAAATACATTAAAACCTATAATCTTACCATCTATACATCTTGGTTTTTCCCCTCAGGGTTTTCTTCATACAAAACTTTACCAGCTTATACTGATAGCTCTCCCCCCAAAATACAAGGCACAAAGAATATACTTTTTTTCTCTTGCTTGCACAGACATTTAAATACTATATTAAGCTCAGAAAATTAAAGTCTTATATGGCACACTAGCTCTACTGCCGTGTGTGCTATGTACAAGTTAATGGTTGCAAAGAAAGCTTACTGGTTTGCAAGAAGAACAAAAGAAAATCCAATTATTAAAAAAAAAAAACAACCAACCAACCAAAAACCAAAAAAAGGAACAAAATCCTCCCTAAATTGACAGCTTTACCAAAAAAACGCTTCCTCTCATTTCACTTGGAGCATAAACCTGTCACAATGTCTGGCATATGCTAACATTGTTTACTAGCAACCCCATGTTTTTGCTTCTAAATCAAAAGTGATATTCTGGTCCTAAAGAACTTAATTTTCAAAAGAATTCTCATCTCTGTATTTAAGCTTAAAGCAGCTTTGAAACTACCTGGTTTATGGTCCAAAAATGCTATTAAGCATTTTATATCATGCTTTGATTTGGTTTACTACTTTGTTACTTAAAATCAATGGAACCTAATTTTAAGTGTTTACGTAATGCTAAACTGACATGCAGACCAGAATGCAATTTACAATGAAGTACTTGACAACACAGGTAGAATCTGACCGATGAGAACAGCTGAAGTCGTGTCTTTAAACTTTTGACATTGGTATTCGTAGCCCTACAAGGCCACCAGTGGGGTCTCCTTCTGCAGTCTTCTCTAAAACTTGATTCACAAATTCTGATGTCTGTCCAGCTACAGGTAGTCCTAAGGGTAAGAAAATGTGCTGTAAGGTTACTACTCACTTTATGCATTCCTGTATGTAATATAAAGCCAATGAACGCTTTGGTTAGAAACTAACCAAAAGGCATAAATAACTGCAATCAGGAAGCACTGTTTTTCTTTTCTCTGTTCCAGAAATTGTTTGCAATCTGAAGTGTCATAGATTGTATGTCTCTTCACACACACGCACATACGTTAAGTTTACTGCTTACCAAGAGTGTCTTTGATAAGTATGTTCAATTTTTGTTCCATGTTGACTCCTCTGTCATCTTTAGGTACCTGCACCCGATTAACTATTTCTTGTTTAATGGAGTTGATCACAAACAGTAAATTATCTGCAAAGAAAAAAACCTGGATTAGATTTGCAGTACATTCCCCCTGAAGCAAAAGAGATCCACAGTCGTCCACACACTGCTATCTGAAAGCGTCAAAGGTGTCACATCACACTTACTGTAAAATTCAGATGTAATAATTTACATCTGTAAACATATTTTCACAAATATTCATATGATTCTATGAATCCACACATACACACTTACATAATTTACATCTGTAAAGTAGCTCAACACTGCAGGTAACCCAATCTACATATACTTTATGGAGTGAGTGGTTTTGTAGCAACAAAACTGTTGGGTTTGTACCAACCCTGTTTTTCTCTATAAACTGTCAGGTATGACCCAAGTTACATGATGGCAAAACACAGACTTGTCTGAACAAAAGAAAAATTAAGATGTGAAGAGTTGTATTTACCATATTCCGTGTTGAGACCCCAGAGTTTTACTTTATTGGCTTCATACTGGGCTTTCTTTTTTAGTCTACAAGCCCTATAGTAAGAAGAGGGGAAGAATTAGAACACTAACAAAAATTCCAGAATACTAAGAGCATCTGTTTGCCACACGAACTTATCAACCAACACTCCTAGAGCTGTGATGTACAAAATCATCTGTCTACTCACTCAACTTCACCGAAAGCACTCTGCTACCTTTATTTGCTTACATTTCACACTCGTGGATTTTATCACTGCATCAATCATTTGCCCTGCAGCTAAGCAAGCCAGCTGCCAGTGAAAATACATCACTATCTAGGGAACAGGCAAATTACATCTCCAAAGTGCCAGTCTCTCTGCTTTTTGGTAACTTGGTAATTATCCCATTGCAGGAACTGCCTCGATGAAGCAGGATCTCCTGAGCCAAAAATTAGTTAGATCTTAATTGTACAGTTGCAGTAATCCAAATCTACTCATCCATGTAGCATTATCTAATACATACCTGGAAGCCAGCTTGTTCTTTTCTTTTCTTGACCTCGGTCTGGCAGTTAAGGGAAGCTCACTGACTGGCGTCAGGTCACTAATCACCTTATTCAGCTTCCTCAGTTCATTACCAATCTGGAGAAGTTTTCTGGGGTTGGGAGTCAGGTCTTCTACATCAGTCCTCCGTGACTTCTTTGCTGCGTATTTTCCTGTTTTAAATATGCAGAAAACTGGGTTGGGAAGTGACACAACACGTACACAAACCTGTGGAAAAACATTCTTAAGGATGTACTTTTTTGGGTGCAGTTGAAGTTCCTTTGTTCATTACAAGAGAATGAACTGGAATCATGTGATCCCTATGGCCTTTCACAATAGAAAGAACATTTCCAGACAAACTGCTTTGTACAATTCATATTGTATCCTGATCAGATAAGAGCAAATGCTGCTGGCCAGGCTACTGGATGTCACAGACAGTATTCATGCACAACTGTGCTGAAGAATGTATGTCACAAGTTCAAACCCAGTTGTTTTGCCCCAACTGTAACTTGCTAACTAATGTGTTCAGCCAATATATCCTCTTGCACACTCAAGTTGATGAAATGCCTCAATAATCTTATTGCTAAAGTTCTGTGCTACGAAATAGTGTTGAGGCCTGGTATTGAAATGATTTTCAGTGATACTGAGCTTAAATGATCCACACAAAGGTTAGTTAACACCTTCTGGGTGTATCTGAAGCTATTTAAGGCCTGGTTTTCCCAAGGAAATACAAGTATTCAAGACCAAATCTTTATGCCTTAAGATTGTCTGCCACTCCTGTGTGTCTTTTTCTAGCATTTGATCCTAAAAATCTCTTGCATATGCACCTGACTTAAAGGTCACTTGTTTCTCCAAGTATCTGGTGGGACCGAGACCTCAAGGCATGTCTGGCTATTTGTTGTTTAATAACAAGTATAGATATAAGCCTTCAGAAAAAGGAGCAGTGATAGGGACTTTAGGTACTGATATTTCACTACAAGACAGATAAGCATATAAAAACTATGGAGACTTTTAAAAAACCCAAGTTTTATTTCCTGAATAAATCTACGAGTAACAACAACAACAATAAAATCCTTTGGTTTAACAGAAGGTAAACTGCCACGTTAAAGACAGTAATTTTCAACTGTAAGGGAATATTAACATTACAACCAGGGAAGCTGGTTTCATTTTCTCCTTCAAAGCCAAAATCAAATGGAGCAGCTTACCAAAGAGGTCCTGTGACAAAAAGCAAACATTACTCCTAAGAGTAGTTTGTTCTGGGTGATATTAGTCATGTCTGTGGTTAGCAAATTGCTAATCAAAAAGCTACGGGAATAAAACACAGTTATTAGACCAATTGGTTTTAGTTTTTAAGGGGGTATATTTTAAAGAAATAGTTTATTCACAGAAGAGTAACTGCTTCACTGTGCTGCATTCACACAGGTGGGAGAAACAAGCAGGGAGGAGCAAAAAGAGACAGTTATGCCTTATTGCTTGTCCTTTAGGTCATACTGCGGTTAACGTGAATTTCGCATTTCAGATCACTTCCAGCTTACTTCTAACACAAGCAAGACTTAAACTACCAGCTATGAGGAACAAATCAGAGTCAAGCGACCCATCCAGTATGTTTACAGTATTGCACTGAGAAAACGTCCAACTTTTGGGGTTTCCACTGAAAGCTCTTGAAAGTTACAATTTTCAATTCACTGACCTTCCTGTGAAGAAACCACACTGAAAGTTACTACTGTATGTTCACTGTGCCTTCCTTGGACACTGTGCACAGCCCTGCTAATTGAGCAACAGACTTACAGTGTTTTAATGATTTATTTTCATGGCCAAAATACAACTTCTCAGCAATTGCAAGTATGGCAGTTGGGCTACTGAAGGTGTCAGAATGAAAGACATTCACTTGTAACTAGGACTCTATTCTTACCATGATGGAGACCATTCTTCTGATACATGTTACTTGGTAATGTATCTCGATTCCACTCGGATGGCCTCAGCATTCTTTCTTGCTGCGATGGTGTCAGTTGCTCACTGTACTCCCAGAAGTATCTTCGCTTGCCTCTTTTCCGGGAGGATATTGCAGTCATTTCTTTTAAATCCTCCACAGAATCATTTTCATACCCTAAAAGGATGCATTGCATTGTTTATATAAAGTTCACAAAACTGTTTCTAGCCCTTTAACTGTGGACTGAGTATTCAAGTTAAAAGCAAAACCACATACAAGGCCTGTTTTACATTATCTAATAGACTTGGTTTCCATCGTCAACTACTGCTGGGTATCTGCCTTAAATCCAGAGACAGACATTGAGCCAGTGATGCTGCTTCATTAGTTGAAGAGAGACAAATTATTTATGCATTGAAAGCCTCTTTATGTTCTCTGACCCCTTAAGCTCTATTGCTGTTCTCCCCCACAATCCCACCACTGCAAAGTACAGATAACAGCTGTTGGAGAGTGTTCTTCCATTTTAATTAATCTCTAATCAAAAAGTATGGAAAGAGAAGCAGATAATAAAGATGAATTAGCAAAAGACTAATAAAGAAAGCAAAATTATTCAATCATAGAATATTCTGAGTTGGAAGGGACCCATTAGGATCATTGAGCCCAACTCCTGCTCTTCCTTGAGTTTGAATACTTTTGGGAAATAAATCAAATCACTCATCTCTGTTAGACTAGAAGAAGGGGGCTCTGTTATGAGGACAATGACCTAAAGCCCGTAAGAAAAGATCATCTAAACTCAAGGGATCTGGACACAAGCTGTTCAATCTCTTCCTCACCTCTTTAGTGGGATGAAATGATCCACAGTAAAACTACATGAAACTTTAGACGTATATTATGATGCACTTGATATGATGCACTGGTCGTGAAGCACATGGACACTGTAATGCCACTATCCACATTGCATGAATACTTATACCATAATTATGTAAACACAAACCACAGCTTTTAAAATCCTGTGTAGGTTTCAGAAAATAAAGACGATGTATATTAAGGTTAAAAAACCTCAAGCCATTGCATCACCTTGTGTACTAAAATGCTATATAACAGTTTACATTAAAAAAAAAAATCACATACACTGATGAAGCTTAAAGAAAAGCCACCCACTGAAGGGGCTGTAAGCCTAACAAGCCTTGACCCCTGCTTCGTCCTTTAACAGTAACACAAAGAAGACTTTCTTCTTTTTAAAACAGACCATTCAATTAGTCTGTTTGCACTTGAAAAACCAGTTGAAAGAGGAAAAACAAACTTTCCTGCTTCGGTCGGACTCCCACTTCATAACCAAAAGTATGACTAAAAGTTAGGTGCGCAGAAGGATGAAACCAGCTCTAAAGTTTTGTTTCTAATCATTTCATCAACTCCTTTACTTTGATTCTCTAGTTTAGTAAAAAGGCAGTACTTTAAAGGCAAATCAACCAATGAAACATGGTTTATGAAACATTTTTTTCTCATACAGCCAAAATGATTATGACAATTCACATTCAATATAGTTTCAAACACCATAAATATTTTTACTGTATTTCCATTTTACCCAAATGCTGTTTGACATAAGTATCAAAATACTCTTAAAAACCCCACTTACTTTCCACTTGAAAAAACATGTCAAGCTATGTAACTCATTTATATAGATATGGATAAATTTAGCCCATCTTTGTAACACAGAATTAAGCCAACCGATGAAAATAAATCTCTTGAAGAGCCAATGTGTACACATGTACAAGGTTAAAATCAAGACTTCCTGTTTGCTTATTTAAACTATAATTAAGTTAGCAAGTTAAATTATGTTGACTTAATGCATCCTGCTTTGCAACTCTAACACTGACCTGCTATAATTTTAAAGTTACACAGAATAACCTAGTCCTTGTGTGTACCTCTCAAGCCCTTCACAAGTCCTTCCTAAAAATCTTTGTTCACATCCCTTACTATGGTTTTAGGATTAAATTCACCAGGGTTAAATTAACTAAACCAGAGAACATGACTTGTGCATCTTGCCACATTAAAAGTAAAACCAGCCCCACCAAAACGAAACCAGAAAACCCTTTATCTTAGCACTTAGTCATACTGACTTCTGTCAAACTACTTAGGAGTCTTTTTCCTCCAGCTGCTGGTCCAGCTGCTCAAAATAGATGCAATGCAGCTTCTTTAAACAATCTCTATGTCTCTGCACACACTTTTCCCGTTTGCCTATTTCTTCCCCAGTGCTACTGAAAACTGAGACAGTTGTTGCATCTCCCATTTCTGCAATCTCTTGACTTCTTCAGGGAAGAAGCTATCATTTACAAATATTTCTATTAAATGAGGTAGGTAAAATATACCAGTAATGGAAAGAAAAGTTTAAGTGCTAGAAAAGGCCTGGGCTGATAGTTCCCATAACAAATTACCTTTGCAGGTGATCAAAATTGCTGAATTTGTATCATCATGACAGTAAAAAGACTATTGCCCAAACTTGCCTGACAGTCAGTCATGTTTTTGGCTATTTCTCCAAGTTCCTAAAGTTCACTATCTCCTCAGACAATATTGCCTCAGACAACACTGATGCTTTAAGAATGCATTTCATAGACTCCAAAAACATATTCGAAGAATAAACAAAAGCCAACTGCGCATAAAAGACCAGAGGGGCAGCAACAAACAGGAATTTTTTGTCCTTTCAGTGAATTACTATCTTCGCTCTAAATTTATCAACTTGATGTTGTTTTCAGTACTATGGAAGGTCGAATCTTCCTTGTGCCATGCCAATTTTTAGAAACTTTATCCACAGTATTTACCTTTACTCTAGAGGTAAAACCTCAACACTAAGTACAAAAGTGACATAACTAAAATAGCTGGAGACGTTACTTTCTAATAGAATCAAAACATATGGTGAAACTTTTAGTATCACCCTACTCAAGCTGAATAGCTTCATTCACTTCGAGTCCTAGCAAGCTGGTATAAGCCAAGTTCCTCTGTTACTGCATGATGTAGATGTATTTAGAAAGCTAGAGCTTGGCAGTAAAATTTGAACAAGTGACAAACAGTTAATGTAATTCCACCAACTGAAACCAGCATTTTAATATGACATCTCTTTCTCAAGGTTACCAGGCTTCCTGTGCAACGTGCCTCCGTGGGCTGCAAAGCACTGTGCAGCACAGCAGTCATTACAGAGCTCTAATAGCTACTCAAAGCCCCAGAAAGTAGAGGGAGTTGAATTCAGAAGAAGGGAGGAAGAGGTTTTAAAATGCTAATAAAAACGTGTAATGTACATGTAAAAATAACATAAAGGGTATAATGCTTAGTAAGTTTAATGCCAACTCAGGAAATCTACTTAGAAAATAATTTAATCTGAGAGTTCATTATGACAAACAGTGACAAGCTTTAGGGAAGCTGCTGTTTTTAAAAAGGCAAAATTTCAGCTGCTTTCCCCCCTGAAGTTACATATTGCCAAATGTCTGAATACCTTAATTCTTAAGCTCCAATACAAAGCATTTATAATATTATAACACTTTCTACAATGAAACTAATCCTTGGTTACAGTCCTGTCCCTCTCCCTTCATATTTCCTTTTCACACAACATTACCGCTTTGTTACCTTCTAGGTGAAGGTTAGTTCTTATTTCTGTTGTTAAGGCTCCATTTCTACATGCAGAAGAGAGGATTTCAGTATCCTTTGAAGACCCACTAAGTGTTACTGCTGAAAACCACCAAGAAATGGTTCAATTAGTTTCAGTGGTAGATACTCTTTGGATTCTGCGGAAAACTATACCTGCAACAGTAGGACTTAAGTAATGATGAAATTATTTCACTCAGGCTATGATTTTATACGAGCTATCAATAGGTAGAAGTCTAGATAAACTCAAAGCAGCAAGCACTAGAAAGCTCTGCACATCCCATCATCAAGCCACAAAAAAAGAAGACAAAAACTGCAGGTAGTTGCTCTATGGCCTTAGGCTACAAGCCAGGTTTCCTGTATTCTCTACTATTATTTTTGGTGCATGACCACAACTTATGCAGGTTTTCTTGAAACAGGGCAATATAGAGACCTCGTACAGTTTTTGTCAATTAACATTTTGCAAACACCTAGAAAATCTGGGATGGAAGTTCCCAATTTAAGATCAGTGTTGCTTATCTGTAATGATAAAGCATTCAAAAGTGTTCTTTCCCACTTGGCAGATAAATCCATTAATCTCTGTGTTAACAAAACCCGACACTGCTGGTACCTGGTTCTGAGAAAGTATCGCTGATGTCATCATCTTTATCATCCTCATAATCTTCTTCCTCATCATCGTTTTCAGAGAGCTCATGCTCACTGCCGAACCCTTCATCATGGTCCTCATCTTCAATATCATCCTCATCATCCTCATCTTCCTCAGGGTCTCCTTTGGCTGACTGTTCACCCAAACTGTCTGTTACAAAAAGAGAATAGTTGTGCTCTTCTTTCTTCTGTGAAGAATCTGACACTGATGTGCTGGCAGAAAGACTGCTCTCCCCAGCAATGAGCCCTGGGGTTTCCTGGGGTGGACTGAGGAGCAGTTCTTGAGTCTCTTTGAAAGGCAAAATAGGAGTTGTACTGTGACTGTGCGGGGACTCTATTCCTTTTCTTTCTTGTCTCTTTGCTACAGCACCACAGTAGCAGGTGTTTTCCTTTGCTGCATCAGCATGTGTCTGGCTCAGCACTGGCCTGCTCTGTGGTAAAGGATTGATCTTTACTTTTGCCTTTTTAACATAGTCTTTACATTCAACATGAATGTTCACCTTTTCACTATTGTACACATTGGTCTTCACCATGATTTGTGTACTGGAAGCAGGCTGAGTTGCAGGTTTGCTTGCCTTCTGAACACAGTCCGACAAAGGTGCCTCAGCCTGAACGTTCTTGGAGGAACAGACTGGGGCTGCTGCTCTGGTTGCAATTTTTTTGCCAGGTAACAAAGGATTTAAAGGGTTTTGTTTTACGCTAAAGAGCAAATCAGGGTAATAGAGTGAATCAGAAACAGGTTGGGAGTCCTCACTGTTAAGCTGAGCCAGTGTTGGTGTTTTGCTTATCACCTCTTCATCTTGGTATGGGCTTGAAAAGTCATCAAGGCCCAGGTAATCCACCTCTTTTGTTCCCCAGATGTCACAGCTCGTTAATTTAGTGTACTTCGTTAAGTCTTCACAGTAGGTGTCCCACTGCTCCCATTTTGAAGTGAGAGCAGCTTCTTTGTCCAGGATGTCTGTAAAAGACTCCAAGTTCTCAAGGTCTTTGCAGTCCTCCATTGAAAGTAAGTTGTCTCTGGAGCTTTGCTGATAATCCATTTCTCTGTCCTGTGCATAAAAAGTTAAAATTGTTACAGAAAAAGTATAAATCATCTCTGTCCTCTATTTAATCTAGTATGGTAAGTTTAATTCCAGTGAAGTGTAAGATAGTGCTAACATTTGAAGATGCCTCAACTTCACTTTTAAAAAGCTACTAAAAGATTCTTTTGAGGGTCAGAATGAAGCCTCGCTTCCATGCTTCAGCAGCAGATCCTCCTCAAGAGATTGCTAAAGATACAAATCAAATGCTGCTGGATTCTTTTTCTGCATTTGCAAATTCCTCTGGTCATCAGGAACTAGACTAATACCAATATCTATGAAAGACATCACAGGCAAGCTGTTCTAGTCTCTAATAACCAAGGTCAATCTCTGCTGAGTGCTTAACAAAATATGCTGAAGTTTACCAGCCCCTGGAAAACCTCATTCTAACATGGTCAATTAAAAACTAGGAGCTACCTTTCTCCTTTGATGCAGGGAAGAAAGAAAAATAAAGGTTGCTAGTGTAAGTAGCTCACAAGTAAATTTTTGTTCTGCTTCCCCTGCATTCACAGGCACAAGTGAAGTAGCACAAAACTGCTCTTGCAGAAAAGACTGTAAGGAAGAGTCTCAAGCACCTTTACATAAGGTGAACACGGCTCTATTTAAAACTTGTATATCAAGCCTCTCCTGGTGGCCAGCTTTAACAAGCACCTATTGAGGAAGCATCACATTTGTTGGACAAGCAGTTAGCCTCTCCCCTCATCAGCAGCGAGCAGTAATGAATAATCCTCTAGCATTCTTGAACAAAATACCCCTTTATTACTACACAACTCAGGGCATTAATCAAGGAGAGGAAGTTATGTAGACACACAGAAAGATGACCTACCAGTTCATACATGAAGTCTGGATCTGAACTGCTTGCCAAGAGATCTGTGCTCATCAGAGTCTGCTCTGAAAACACATGGCTCCGAAAGGCATCCCCAAAAGGAGGGTCCATTCCACTCACACTGGGCTACAACAAAATTGATACTGACATTTGAAGCATGCTATAAAAAGGCATATTATTTTCTTCAACAAAACACAGAGAGCACTGCCGTTTCATCCAAGTCTCTGACCTTGTGCTATCCTTGCATCTGGAAGGTTTTTACCTACACAGATAAGCATGTCATTTCTCAGAGCGAGAGAATGCTTTAAGAGCAGTTAATAACATGCAGCTCTTTAACCAAAGGACACATTTGTATTCATCATATAGCTGCAAGAGCATTGCTCATTCATTCTATTTTGTGGGTTTGAAATTCTCATGCATTTGCCAAGTTTAGGGATCTGTTAGCATTCGTAGAAGAGAAGAGTGAGTACTGGCAAGATCTGTGAGTATCAACAGGCACTACACGCTTGCAGGGCCTTCACCCTAATGCCAACTATTTTGTACTAAGCCAGTGTTGACTGTATAACCATTAGAACTCATAAAATTTCCACCTGAGGTTGTAAAATAAGGAAGATTGATTTCAACTCAATCAGGAGTGTTATACCTCTTGAGAGTGAAGTGGAACTTTGCAAACATTATGCAGGATGACTGGGCATGCAGGGAATGGGGAGCAAGGCTTCCTGCTACATTGAATTCCAGACCTCTTTCTCTTCTAGACACACTCGCCCTGAGGGTTGGGAAGGGAGAAACACTGTTCTGCTGAAAGTCGTTTGGTGTGCTGATGTGTGAATCACTGCAGTAATAAAAGGCTGCTCTCCAGGCATCCACCCTCATCAAGGCAACAGCTTGGCTCGATCTTGCTGTGTGAACAAATGCAGCACCAAGAGCACAGCTTCCAGCATAGACACTACTGGGACCCTAAAAAGTATACACCATTTCATCTCTTCTAAATTCTCCTTTCTAATGCCACTCAAATTTGCTCTTAAACTTTTTCTTTTTCCTTCTCTGTAAATAAGGAAGCAAAATTATTTCCAGAAGCAAGTAAAACCATAACTGACTTACCTGAGGCATTTCCAAGCCCAGATTCCCCAAATCCAATTCCAAACTTCTTGGTTTATTCACTTGTAGATTCCTTTCCAGCTTTACTTCAGTCTCAGTGAGTTTACACAATCCATGCAATGAAATTTTTCCTTAGGGTAACTTCAGTTCACCCTGATGGAGCTCTTTTATTTGTAGACTTCTGTGTAGAATAAACACAGCAAACCCCCAAGGAGGTAAGTAATGCTTCACCAAAAAGGTACTGCTTAAAAAACAGCCAAAGTGAAGTAAAGACAAAAATTTCCCCTGAAAAGTGATTATTCCTCATGCTGGAATGTGGAGCAATTTTCTTCTCTTGCCACCTTTCATCGAATGAAAAGCCACAGATGCTACAGAACATGGTTCCTGCAAAACCCTTTTTGGCTGAGTTACATTTTGTTGCCTTTTTTCCTCTGTACTGAGACCAGGAGCTCTATAGACACATGAAAAGAAAAGCCTGCCTAATTGGAAATAATGACTAGCACACTGCTGGGTGTACAGGAGAGAAACAATCTTTATGACTAATAGAACAGAGCCAATAAACGCTAAAAATGTCTCAGGCAAACGTCTCACAATTTCAGAATAATTTCAGAACAGGCACTAATACTGTTTCAGCGATACCTTCTTCAGAGATGAATCCATCCAGCATCAGATAAGATTCTATCAATCACTCATATAGCAACATCTAGTGGCAGAGGATTACAGCAAGCGTGCTGCCCAGCCAGCAGCAGAGGAAGGGGAGAGACAGACCTCCTCGACAGAACAAAGTAATAATTGTGCCAAATTCAGAGTTGCCTAATAATGATCTATTCGTAATTCTTCTCTACTGATTTCATGTTCAACAAGGTGCATGTTGAAATTGGTCTGATTTATCTATCAGTAGTTTTACCAGTTTAATAGTTTCTATAGACCTGCTGCTACTTTAGACGAGTATCTAAAGACTTTTCCAAGCTTTGTATGCTGCATTTTTTAACAACATAAGGAAAAACTGAACTGTAGAAAAGCACCTTAGCACAAACATCAGTAACTGTATCTACACTAAAGTATGACTCGTAACAGGAAGTAAAAAAGAGCAATGTTATACCAAAAGCAGTAATAAAAAAATCATCCATGGTATCATACCTTAGTATCTAATGTAACTACATCATCTTCAAGGCTGCTGCTTGCTTACTCTGGCCAGTCTGCATGAACCCCACCCTTATATAAAGTCTCTTTAACATAAAAGCAGCATTAGACGAGCATAATCAGAACCCTGAACCATCACACTTGTACAGTTTTTCAGCATTATCAGTTGTGCTGGTTTTGTCTGGGGTAGAGTTAATTTTCTTCACCGTAGCTAGTAAGGGGCTATGGTTTGGATTTGTGCTGGAAACGGTACTGATAACACAAGGATCTTTTAGTTACTGCTCCGCAGCACTTACATAGAGCCAAGGCCTTTTCTGCTCCCGCACCTCCAGAGAGCAGGCTGGGGGTGCACAATAAGTGAAGGGACTCCAGCTGACCCAATGGATATTCCATGGCACATGGCATCATGCGCAAGATAAAAAGCTGGGGGAAGGAAGAGTAAGGGGGAACGTTGGGAGTGATGGCGTTGTCTTCCCAGGTCACCGTTACGCGTGATGGAGCCCTGTTTTCCTGGGTATGGCGAGTACCTGCCTGTGATAGGAAAGGGTGAATGAACTCCTTGCTTTGCTTTGCTTGTGTGCGTGGCTTTTGCTTTGCCTATTAAAGTGTCTTTATCTCAACCCACAAGTTTTCTCAGTTTTGCCCTTACAACGC
>NW_009944671.1:19081-25319 GCF_000696875.1 Nestor notabilis
CCCGCCACGGGGGAAGCGAGCAAGTGACTGGGTGCTGCATAGTGGCAGGTTGTGGTTAAACCACAACATCAGTTAAAATATATTTCCTTCTTTGAGCAGAACTCTTCACTCAGCATTGCTCCTAAGTCAGACTTCGTGCAATCTGCTCAGGCTGCTTATTCCCTTGCTTTGAAAAACAAATAGTAAAGTGTTCTCCTACAGCGGAGCTACACTCAGAACCCTCCTCCCACCAGCACATGACAGCATCCCCGTGATTATTCCTACTTTCGGATAGTATCTCAGCTATTTTGTTAAATATAGGCTGAATAGCAACGCCTCAGCATATACGCCATCAGACTCTGGTAAAACCAGACACTATGCAAAGAAGACTTTACTTATCAAAGCAAAATATAAAGAGCCACAGTTACAAGTTCAGTTATACACAAGTTGTCAGTAAAACTGTGCTACCACTGCCAAAGCAAGCCACTCCTTGTAGGGCCCTGTGTCAAATAAAAGCCAGTTCCTCCTGAGAACATTTTATTTCTGCTCTAAAACTTCCAGGAAACTCTTCTTACTTACCTTGAAGTGACATTTAAAGTTATGTTTGTGTCCCAGTGCAATGTGCCTCAACAATCCCCATCCCCTTTCACCCAGCCAAGGCCACAACATAGCAGAACTAGTCCTTCCTCTGCTTTAACGTAGAACAAACGAATTATTCACTTTTCAACCTGGTGTGATCTACGAGAGAGGACCTGTTCTTTGACACAAATAAATGATGTTCTCATATGCAAAGAAAGAGGCGAGAAAGAGATAATACCAATCTACACTCTCATAGTATCCTACTCTCTTTCTATGCAGTGGCAGAGATTGATGCCTTTTTCAACAGAATATCAGATTAATACTTTGACGTCAACACCAGAACACCACCACCACCATCTGCGTTCACACAGGAGACTGTCAAAGTTCTGCCACTGCATGATATAAAGGGGCAAGAAAGGAGATGTTTGCTGCTCCTTTACCGATTACCCTTTACTATGTTTTTGCTAAACACGTACCTCAAGCCACTCCACTGTGTTTCATACACAACTGGGAGTGGGGTGGTGGTGAAACTTTATCTGTACTGACACTGATTTCACCAACAACTGACCAATGCTTCCAAGTGTCACAACCAGGGAGCTTTCAGATCATTTACAAACCCTCGAAACAGACATTAGATGTTCAAAATACTTCTAAAGTCTCAAAGACTGTAGTGATCTTTTAGCTATAAACTTACAGCACAATGAAGAATGACAGTGTACGTCCTCCCAGGTCAAAGCAGTGTATCAACTAATCTAATTGTTCCCATAATTCTCCTTAGATTTCATTCTTGACATTTTATAATATTAAAATTTAAATGTGATTTGAATCCCATTAGGATCTATTCAAGTATCCTACAATATAAGATCTTTCTTGGCAGTTCTATGGATGGAGGAAACTCACTGAGTCCATAAAAAGAGAGACTCATGAAGCTGCACAATCTAGGCATGCTTCATGCTCCCAGCAAAGCAGACCTACTTCCAACTGCTTTCCTAATTCCCCAGAATCATCAAGTTCTTCATTAAAAGCCTCCCAGTGTTCACACTTAGCTACCAGTATTTTTTAATGCAATGGTAAATAAAGATGTATGGTAGAAATCAATGACATATGGAAGCACAGATGTAAAATCTGAACTTGCTGTGAAGGAAAATAACTTTGTAGACTGCACTTCAAGTCCCATTTCTACAGAATTTAACATTACTGGCACTCCCAGCTCAAGACTGAGTTTGAATAGAATAGTACAGTTGTTATCTGTAATGAATACAGATTTGAATGAACTGAAAGATCAGCAGAATAAGAATTACTGAAGATAAATACAGCAGAAATTTCTACTTCAGGACAATTTTCATTGATGCCTTACATCAACCCTTCCCAAATGCAGAGATATAGAGGTGAAATCCTGTACTTGCTTCACAGGAACAGAAGCTGGAATACGCAGTCGCAGGCACCGGGCAGGGTGCCACCCGCCTTTTGGCAGCAGCCTGCAGTGAAATCAGATTAAGGTGATTAAGGAGCCAGTCCCTGGGTTGGTTCTGTGTTTGCAGATTCTTAAGTGACAGCAGTGCAGAGCTGTGCTCCCAGGAGAAGGCTTGCTCCTTCACTGGGCATGAGGAAGGTAAGACATCTCAGGAACTGCTGTGTTCATCTAGCATTCAAGAACCTGGGGTACTGATGGAGGCATGCATATATACACTGGTTAAAATCCCCATCAGTAAGAAACCAAAACCTGTCCTATAGAGTTAATAATTCATTAATCTAATGACAAACCCTAATAAAAAAATCCCTCTGCATTTATATTTACATTTTGAAAAATGCACATTTAGAATAGTTTAATAGTGGTCCCAAGACACCCGAGAAGGCTGAATGTAACCAATGTAATGGTGGGCTATTACATGACATGTAGTACACTGCAGCAGTACATTTAAACTGGCAGACAGCAGGTCCTAAACCCAAACCACACAGCATTAAGGAGACACACTGCAGTTCCTGTGCCACTTCTCCAGACCAGTGAAACCCGCTTCTGCCACAATGCATTAGAAGCCCCTCTAAGAGGAGAGCCAAGTTTTCAGCTTGACAACTCTGAAAGTCTTCCTCAGCCACCTCCATGAATCATTTGTACTGTAGTTATAACTAAAGTTGCTATTTCGGTCTCAATTCAGATGTGCATTTTGTTCGATTTGAAAGGCACACAGAGCGTGGCTACACCGTTTTGCTGATTGTACAGTGCTTATTATCACAGCAGCTAAATGCCTGTTCTAAACACACTACACGAACAATCACACTTTTCATGACGGTGACTGCATTATGCAGCACAGTTTGTCCAAGTTACATTTTTGATGCAGATAAAAAACCTGCAGGTCACGAGAGCCTGTCAATGCTAAACCTACAAGCTCAGGGTAAAACATTAAAAACGCCGAACTTTGAAATTCAGAGACCACACTATGCCAGGCACTTTAAAAGAACCATTATGTGTTATAAGTGTTTGCTGTATCTGGACATTTTATGAAGTACAGATAAAGATGCAAGAAGTTCTCCTACACTTCTCTCATAACTTTTTTGCCTTCCACTGTTTGTGCCTGTTTGTCTCCTATTACAGAACAGTCTGCTCAGTGCAGTCTTCAAGCATAGAACGTATTTTTCTTCATTTGTTTTCTGAGTGCAATGTTTTTGGTTTGGTTTGGGTTCCCCCCCCCCCTTCTTTTTACATGATTCTTCAACTATTAGCCAGACTTACAAAATATCTTTTCCTTTTCTCCCCTACCACAAAGGCACTAAGTTGGGTTTTTTTTTTCATAGCACGTGAGCAAAGACACTCTTGTAAAAGGTCTTCCTCTGCTTCCACCCACCGCAGCCTCATTCAGCTGCTCATCCAAAGAAGCCTAGTCCCTCTACCTTCTCAGTGATGTACTTGCATTAAAATACCAGCATAAGCATCCAAGACATGACGTCCTTTGCTTCCACTGTCCCGGAGAGCAAACAACAATCTGCTTAAGACACCCAGATCCTAAGTTTGATGGAGCATTGCCAGTTAGAAGAACTAAAGATACAAAAACCGTTTCACTTCTTCTAAGCCTCTTCCCTTCAGGAGAGGGAAACCGCTACTTCACTGTCTTTGTCTCTTTTCCTCTGCTGACCTTCCTGCCCACTCTTATTTTTCTAATCTTACTTGCCCACAGCAGACAGACTTCAAGATCTTGAAGTGATACCACTAAACAGAAGCTCTGGTCTGCAGTAACACACACAACTCCTCAGGTAGAAGAGCTGATGAATTACAGCACTGCATTCTCTGTTTGAGTTAATACTCCCTACATGTCAATGCCAGCTGCGCAACTCTGGAGGGGTATTCCACTTCAACACGACTGCATAAGCAAACAGGCACGTGCCAATAACTGATCAACATGCAAGACACCAAAGAACAAAAGTGATTCTTCTTAACCCAACACACAATGTATTGCATCTACATATTTTACAACAACTATGCCCAGAATAATCATAGAATCATAGAATGGTTTGGGTTGGAAAGGACCTTAAGATCATCTAGTTCCAACCCACCTCACACTAAACCATGTTGCCCAAGGCTCTGTCAAAGCTCACCTTGAAGGCTGCCAGGGATGGAGCATAATATATTCCTACTAGAAGCAACAGCTTTCCTGTACATTCTGGAACAAAGACCAAGATTTTCTTAACGTTTTAGTGCCACAAGTGGGATGTGCAGCACGTTAAAACTTTTTAGAACTGTACTAACACACTTCAAAACACTTAAAAAAACTTTTTGCAGTTAAAAATATGAGTTGCATAAACTTTTATTAAAGTACCACTGTGAAGTTAAGAGGGTTGTTTGCACAAGAGAATTAGCAGGAAGATTTGAAATTTTCTTGAGCCAGAGATTTCCCCTGAAGCAGAATGCGGCCAAAGCAAACAGAAAACAAAAGCAAAACTAGACAGCCATTTAGCTGACAATCTCCAGCAATATTCTACATTCCTACATGAAGGTTATTTCTACACTGTTTTCTGACAGTGCAAAGTCTTTCAGGGCAAGAAAAAATAACTCTGTAGTTCCCAGGGAAAAAAAACCCACTTACGATGAAAGGAATGGTACAATCTAGCCTGCTCTTCATCCTGGAAAATTATGGTTTGTTACACTTTTGTTAGAAACGGGTTATCAGCACAGCATGCTTCAAAGCCAGCAACAAATCAGAAAAACTCATCAGTCAAAAATAGTCCAAAAAGTAAACACAATCCCTCCCCAACCCCCCCCAAACCTAAACCCGATCAGATTTCAAAACCAGAAGATATAACCAAAGAAATGATCATAGTAAAGTCTAAACCTCAACATCTACAATTTTCATAAAACTTTTGGCTTGACTTTCAAGCCAGTGCCAACTTTCAAGCACTTCTTATGAAGTGCCAAATATCTTTATTGAACTTCTATTTTAAAACAGATTTTAATTAGGCTTCACAAACCACACACCATGGACATGCAAGTCATGGAAATCTAAACCGGTTCCCTTATTTATACTATGCTATCAGTCGGACAGAAGCTTCTATTTATTCCCAATTAATTCCTGCTAATGCGGAAGGGACTTCAAACCTTTGTCCTTCAGAAAGCTCTTCGCCACTTTCGTTAGTTAAAAAATAAAACCCATCATGGCAAGGATGGTCAATGACTTGATGCCTCTGCTGCAGGCTTCCCTTGTTAGTTAATACTCCCATCAAACACAGAACAATTCTTTCTTTGCTCAGGTGAATTAGTGGCTGCAAAGCACTGTTTGGGGTCTCTGAGTTGTTATTCACGCTTCTAAAAAGTACTGTCACCAAACATCAATATCTCTACAAAAAGCCTTGCCTGCTAAAACAACCACCCAATGTATTTCGCACAGGAAATCTTGACTTCTCATTTAATTTGCCAACAATAAAATCAACCAAGTTTCTAAACCAGACACATCTGCTCTTTACAATTCTTACTATGAAACATATGTGCAGTGATAACAATTAACCCTCCCCACAAGTCTTGCTTAGAAGCACTTGGTTAAGCGACCTGAGGCCTTTTTATCAACATCTTTAAAACATTTTGAAGTGTTTGAAAGCTGTCAGAATCTGATTGTGTTTTGCAGGTTACATGTTGCATGACTTCAACAAGTTATCCTTGAACGGCAACACCACAAAGATTACGCTTACTTTACATTAAAGTTAACATCTCAGCTGGCATAGCTGATGATTGAAACTGTTGTCTAGAGGCTTGGGAAATGGCATGTGTTTACACTGGAGCATGACACAGTGGATTCTGGTCATTAAATTATCTTTGATATCTGATCAGTGACACCAGATGATGCCCTGGAAGGCACTGTGGGCTTGGGCTGGCCACGCTGCACGTTACAGGCATGAGATGAGGGCATGCCGGCAATGCCACGGGCATCGTTACGTGAAATAATGCCCAAGCCGTGGGCCTTCAGGATGGAGGGGAAATAAAGTTCAAGCTTGTCTCCCTGGTGACATGAGGGGCTTTGGGCAAACCGCCCCGCCTCACACCGTGGCTGAACTTCACCCAGATCCGGAGAGGGGTCAAAGACCCGTGTGGGGAGACACCAGGCACACACCGGAGGCAGCCCGAGGAAGTTACCGGTGTTTTATAAGTAAAGTGTGTGCGAGCTGGCTCACGGCAGGAACCTACCCTCAGAGAGGG
>NW_009944672.1:0-10076 GCF_000696875.1 Nestor notabilis
ATAAAATAAAATAAAATAAAATAAAACAAACCTCAGCACAATAAATACTTAAAAAGGTTGCAAGAGCAGAGTTGTGATCTTCCTGCTACTCTTGGAAGAACACAAGAAAAGTACATCATATTTTGAGACAAGAGAGAAATTAATCCACTTCAAGTTCTGTGCTTTAAGTATTATGTTAGAAGAAAAGTCACTAATAAAATTTGGTGAGGGTACCACATATACTGCTAGACAAGCTAGTATCTCCACTCATGTGTGTGTGGTTTTCAAATATATTTTTTAATATCTTGTATTAGATTACTATCTGAACAGAACTGCCCTTTTTATGGACATGATGAAATTTTTTTCTTAGTCAGAAAAAGGAAATCAGTAAAAATACGCCGAGATTATTATAACAATGATAATCCACTACTTGGAATGATTTATTCAGTTCTTGTCATCCTTCTTAACTATATATTGCAGGAAAGAACAGATTTCAAGGCTGATAAGAAAGATATGTGGGAAGATTTCACTATGAAAAAATCTAAAAAAAAATTTAAAAGTTATAAAGACAAACACTGTGACAAAAATATTGCAAAAATGTTGTATAGTCAGATTTAAAGGACCAAACATTCTGTTTATACTTTCTAATAACACAAACCAAAAGGTATTCCATGAACTTAATAGCTTAGAACTGTTTCATGATATATCTGAGATCAAGAACTTTAAAGCTAAAAAAAAGCACAATTTAAATATATATAATTTTTTTTTTTTTTAGTACTAGTAGTACAGATAGAAGTGACTAAATGTAACTTTGGTCACATATACTCCTATGATTATATGTTAAGGAGTGCATAATGTTTTGGAATAATTCAGACCAAAAGTAGAGTCAAGGGGAAATTGTATTCATTAGCTGAAAATATATTTAATGTTTTTTAAATATTGCTGTGCTTTAACCAGGCAAAAGTTGTAAATACGTTTTTTTAAAGACTGGTTGAAGTGCTTCATTTGTTGTTTTGCTGGAGAACAAAGTGGCAGATGAATCAGAGACAACTGTCAGTATACTCAGTAGCTGAGCTATTCTTTTAATGCGGGAGATAGATCCAGATTGTATTCCCCTGAAAAAATGAAGGGAGCAGATTAGTCCAAAGAAGCAGAGAAAGGCAGACTCCAGCAGCATTCAGCATGGTGATGCAGACAGATGGCATTAGGATGGGTCCTAGTCACTCAGCTCCTTCTTTTTTTTGGCTTTGTCATAAATGCCAACCTAGGAAACATTTCAGGAACATTTCGCTGATTTTGTGTAATTTCTAAAAAATTCTAATTTTCCTGTAAAAAACAACTTCATAATAAAGAATTAGTTCTGATTCTAGCTGCATCCAGAGAAACCTTGCATGTTTTCACAGTTTGTTCATGCACAAAGACATAGAGCTCAGATAAGCAGACTACTTATGTGTTGAAACAAAGAACTCACTTTTTTGTTGTTGTAGAGAAGCTAAGAAAACACTTGTTTCAATAGAAAATTATTGGACTTGCTTTCTGTGGTTGTGTAACTTCTCTCTTCCAAGTAAAACTTGTTTAGGATCAGAGTCAAGATACTGGGATATATGTAGCATTATTCTGCCTTTCTATAGATACAATCAGCAGACAAAAATGTGGTCAGTGCTGTTGTGCACAAATATAAATTTTATTGAGTTCAATTCCGACAGGAGAATGAAAACATTGCAGCTCAATACTACGCTTCTGAGATTTTCCTTTTAAATACCTATTGTGTAGGAATAAGCAAGTATCATTTCTAGGTTAATCCCCTTCAAGAAACAAAGAAGGGTAAGCTTTATCCACCTACTTAGCTACAAGAGAATTAATTTTGTTTCAGAACTTCTGAAAAAAAAGTTTTCTTTCCAAAAAAATCAATCTCAATAAATGTCAAGGAACATGGAGATAGAGGTTATTTGTCTATGATCAATTTTTATGGGACAGAATAGTGAAATTGTGAGAAATAAATTTCTTTAGTAATACAAGCCATTCTGAAAGAGAGATAGATGTTCTAGATATTCTGGGTCTGTATGAAATTACGTTATTTGTTTAGTGAAAAACAGAATAGTGGCAATTATTAGTTTTCTGTCATACTATTAAAATATATATGCTTGGCTTTTCATCATCCTTTTTACACATAGTCTTTTCCCAAGGGTTTGCCCATTTTTTAAGCTGATTTGTGGCACTGAATTACTTTAATATGTAAAATTGAAAGGTTGAATAGATGGTATGATTTTTCTCTTGGTGTTGTTTTTCTTTCTGTATACTTCTCCATGTTTGACACATCACCAGATTTGGATCAGAACCAATATAAACTTATAAACCGTAGTGCAAAAAGGATATTCACAATATTATCTGCTGATATTCAGTAAGTCCCAGACCCCTCAGAGCAGGAAGAAAGTCTGGAGAAAGAGAGACTTGCCCTTGGTGGAGGAGAATCTGGTTAGGGGAGGTTTGAACAAACTGAACATGCAGAAGTCCATGAGGCCTGATGGGATGCACCCATGCATGTTGAAGGAGCTGGCCAGTGTCATTGTGGGACCGCTCTCGATTATCTTCAAAATATCATGGTGACTGAGGAAAGCTTCTGAAGACTGGAAGAAAACGAATACCACACCTACCTTCAAGAGGGGGAAGAAAGAGGATCTGGCCTCAACTCCCAAAGTTCAACAGAGAGAAATTCAAACTCCTGCACCTGGGGAAGAATGTCCTTAAGCACAAGTATGTACTGGGTGCTGATTGACTGGAAAGCAGCTTTACTGAAAAGGCCCCGAGAGTACTGGTGAGCATCAAGATGAATGTGAGCCAGCAATATTCTTTTAAAGAAAAGGCCAACAGACAGAAAAGCTGTGTTAGGAAGAGAAGAAAAGGCATAATAGGGATCTTCTCATGGTGTACTTAGTGAAGTGAAGGAGCAACCAGAATCACCATGGAATCCAGTGAAATTACAGGAGTCAATGAATGGAAACTGATCTACAGGAATTTCTACTTAACCAGTCTACTGTGAACATGGTCAGACACTGGAACAGGTTGCCTTCTGGTCCAGATTATCAATCCTTAGACAGATTCAAAATCTGACTGGACTCAACTCTGAGAAATCTGCTGCAAAAAGGGATACCAGCTGATCTCCACAGCTCACTTCCGACCTCAGTTATTCTGTACCACCTTTGTCTTATCTTCTTAATTCTATTACAGTGTCTTCATTTTCCCTTCCGTTCCCTTTTATTCCTGCACATTCTTTTAAAACCCTTTTGGATTTCCTAGGGTTTGTCTCCCACATTGTGTATGTCTTTTACAAGGCTCAGATTTTCCCACTATGTGTGTGAGATCTTGCTGTTGTATACACCTTCCAATGAAGCATGAAGTAAGATTTCTGGCAGAACACAGTTCCATAATGTGCTGTCTGTCCCCAGTGATATAGTGCACCTCCAAGATGTGAATAGCTGATGAAGCCTACAGCAACCTCAGTGTCCTAGTTAACTGTTTGTTCAAACTCCAAAACAGCTGACACCTGTGAAAATGGGTTATTTCTTTGTCAACACATATGCATCATCCATAAATGCCTTGTTGAGGTTTAAGAGAAGACATTTATCCATGGAATATCTGTTACATACTTGTCTCTATTAGATGTTTAAATAACAAAGAGAGATCACAGCACAAGAAGATATCATTCCTTATGAATTACAGTATATCTGATTTATGACAAAGAGCCATAAAATTGACATTGATGATTTTTCAGTGTTATTTTACCTGCCTAAGACTTAAACTACACATCTTGAATGGCAAAAAAAGAGAATTTTCTGACTGGTTTAGGTTGTAGAAAAATATCCCATAGTGTTAGCTCCCAGTGCAGTCTACTAGTTTAATAAACTTGTTTACCTAGGAACTTTTCAATACTTAGCTCATTTACTACTGTGTCAATAATTACTTCATTATTTTGAAGATTTTGATTAGGGTTAAAAGCCAAGAATTTTTGAGTTATTGTTCTGCCACTAATGAGACTTGTTAATGTTTTTCTATTGGCATGTACAGTGCTTAAACAATTTTGGATGAGACCCAGATCTTATAGGTTGTCTGCCAAGTATGGAGCCCACAGTGAAAATTTTCAAAACTAAACTGCCAGGTAAGCCTAGGGTAGGTTTCAGCAAATGTGAAGAGGACTGGGGAGAAGAGAAGACAAAGCTTGAAAGATTCAGTCTTTCAGGATTGTCCCTCTGCACTTCTGTACAGATAATAATAGTTCCTTTTCTGAATACATGTGTATGTGTTCCATGACTTTCCAAATATTTTTAATTTATTTATTTTTTACATTTTACTCATTTTAAATATGGTAAAAATGAGGATCTAATAGAAAGAATAGTTTATCAGAGATCACAGGTTAGATTAATTTCAAAACCAGGATTTGATGTGAAGCCCGAGTCAATGTTTAATTCACATATAATGATGTTATTTAGACTCATAATTTTTCCACCTTTTTTTTTTTTTTTACTTTCAACTTTCATATTGTGTTAAAGTGAAAGGAGAAAAGGAGTGGATGTGTTGCTCTTGTCTTTATCCATTTTATATTTCCATTGGAGTAAAAATAGCCCTCACAACTTTCCATAACAATCCCACAAGTCCAGGGTAGTGTACGTTTCAAGGTTTATAAGACAACATTTTCTCCTTTTCTTACACTATTTTTATTTCATCTTCTTTTTGGTGTTTCAAACTCTTCTACTTGCAGGAAACAGAATTGTGAAATGAAATGTAAACCGATGCAATGATGCAGTCTGAGACCAAAAATAGCCTGAAACAAAGTTCTATAGGCTGTTATCCACTCCATTTATCTCAGTCATGGATGTGGAATTAGGCATATTTCCATGGTGGAACATAATGGAATTTTATGTTATGACATTCATGATATTCTTTAGCCCAAAACTCAACATGAGTTAGTTACAGTAGTTCTATTAGGAACAATATGATTCTCCCTTTTAATCTTTCTTCTATGTAGCTGCAACAAGCAAGATTTCCTATTTGGCAGAGAGCAAAAATGTATTTTTGAAATTCCTATGATAGAAGGGATTGTACATTCACAGATGAAACTTTTAATAACTAGCAATAACTCTAAGCTCTTCAGTCAGCCAATGAAAGAAGGAAATGTTGAATCATGTTGAGTCTAATAATCCAGTGTTATAGAAGAAATGCCAGTTTTTTAAAATGTTTTTCTTTCTTTTTTTTTTTTTGTTAATTAAAAATGAATATTCAGATCGTGCAGGTTCATGGTTTTTTTTTTTGCTAAAGAACCAATTAAGCTAAACTTCTAAGGTAGATTGTCAAAAATGTCAGAACTTAGGTTGGAGGTAGGTATAGGTATTATACCAGGTATAGATAATATATGATATAGGTAGGTATAGGGTAGCTTAGGAACTATCCCAGGAAAGTAAACCTTTCCATCAGAAATGTGAAGCACCAAGGAGGTGCTTCTTCCTGAACAAGTAGTGTAAGTGATTAAGCTCCTACCTTCAACACTTCCATTTTGATGCCTAAAATAAAGGGAATGAAATAGACCTCCGTATTTGTATGTGAAAGGAAGCCAGCCCTGTTGCCTTCATATCTTTAATCCCTAGCATTATGCTACATTTAATCTGCTGATCATAATCAAATAACAATAATTATTTTCCCATTAACACAGTCAATGTAAAAACCCATGGAATGGCTATACTCATTTGTGGTCAGTCATCTAGTAATTTTTTTGAAAGTTGGTACTTCTCAAGACAACAAAATGAAATTATAGTTATACTTTTCCAGAATGAATCTCTACATAAGAGATGTCAGGCTGCTTCACAGTCCACTGATGCAATGTGCAGAGGGGGAAAAACTGAAAAAAAACCCCTTTGAATTATTTCAGTAGCTATTTCTTTCCACTGGAATGAGCGTGTGTTATCATTCTTCTTGTGTTGATGGTGCATGTAACGTCATAATGAAGAAAACACTAGGCTTTAGACAAGGGTCCAGCCTACTACACTGACAATCATTTTAACATTGTTTACTTTCATGGAAATCTGTGTGTAAATAATATGCCAGTATAACAGCACAAAGTACCTGATAAGGCAATTGAACTTGGTTTTTTTTGATGGTTTCTCTGAAACAACTCTTCTCTAGTTTAGATAATGATATGGTCATTCACCACCAGACCTCTTTGTCTGCCAAGCAGCTAACTGCCTTATTGCAGTTAGAAATACCATGTTTGAGCTCAGAAAAGAGATTATGTTTCCTTTTTGCATGTGGCCAGTTCTCAAAGAACATTTCAGTATGCAGTGGCATGTATTTTTTTTGAGAGATACTCTTTTAATAGACAGCATATAGTGCTACCCAGCCCTTCCTAATACCCTCAGTTTTGCACCAGATTTGCAAAATACTTAACAGAGAGCAGTTTCACACAGGAAAAATTGAAAGTCACTCTATTATCTGTAGTCTATCTAGTATTCTAGAGCAGAATGATTTTGATTTTTAACTCCAGTCTAATTGATGGAGAAGCAGGTGAAATTGGAGTGCTTTGCTAAGTGAATGAACAGTGCAGTTTATATAAAAAATGTGATGCCTCTTAAGCGGCTGCCAACAAGAATAAGAATGTCTATAGCTACTAATCCCTAAGGAATGTATAAAATGGCAAAGTGCCAAGAAATTGCATTATGAATAGTCTGACAGAAAACCAGGAAAAGATTCTGTAGAGCTGTAATGTGAACTAGAATGTATTTGATGTTTGAATAGGGTAATTATTTGGCAAATTAAACATAAAAATCTTTCAGTTTCTGCAATTTGACATGATTCTCAAGCATGAATGACAGTTAGATAGGAACATATTTTACCTCACGATGATGTTTTCTCCATGTACAATTTCACACTTAATTTAACTTAGTGTTGATCTTCTGCTTTTCTTCCCAGTACCTTCCAGTCATTTCTTGTTACTTCTATTTTGTGTAATGGCCAAGTTAGTATTGTGCTAGCATGGTGCATGCAATGTCACACTAACAATAACTTGAATATAGAGTGGCAGTGTCAAATAAGGTGTAAAAATTATAATAATAGTAAGCAATAGTAAATAACTGGGAAATATTCTTTCCTTTTAAAAACAACAACACAAAAAAAGTAGTTTAGAAAAGACTAAAAGCAAGGGTGGAAGAGTAATTGTATTTAAAACAACATATTAGCTTATCTGACTATTGAGCTAAATGTGATAAAGCAAATGGAGTGTCTGACTATGTCAATTTAAACAGCTTTTCTGGACATGTTGCAATTAGTCTAACTTCAGATATGTACCCTGCTCTCTTTTTATCCCATTTAATTCTGTTGTTTTTCAGGTTGATCTAACACTGCATCCTCTGTTCTTCCATCTTGGTTTGAAACCTTGTCAATTTGCCTCATAGAAGAGGCTTCCTTTGTAACTCTATTTCTACAGCTTTTTCTTTCATTCAATCTAAGAGAAAAACTTCTTCCTGGTCCTTTTTTTCTTCCTGCGATTGCAGCCATGTGTGTTTGTAACTTCAGAGAGTTTTGATATGCAACACTGCATTTCCAGCTCATATTTATTGATGTTTAAATGAAGCCACATGGATCCATACTAACTCTTGGTCCACGTTTTTTATAAAAGTGACGTAATCTTTTTTTGTCTTCTCAGTCAGGCTACTGTTACCTAATATTGACTTACTGAATAGCAATTCACTGTCTGCTTCCCTCAGAACATGACTATTATTCAATGAAAAATAAATATAAGTAAAATATTTTATGATAGATCATAATATAAACCAAATTAAACATGGTCATTTTATATTGATTATTTTACTTTCCTTTTTCTATGAACAAAACTAAAAAGAATTTACAAGACAGGTCTTTTCTTACTATATGTAACAAAACAGTACTATATGGAGAATACCTGGGGGGAAAAATGTCTTCAAAAGCTAACAACCATAAAATTTGGTTTTGAAGCTCTCGACAAAAATTTGGGATGAGAGAGAGTAATATAGAGAAACTTTAGGATCTGGTCCATAGTCAGTAAAAGCAAAACCTAAAAACATACTAGTTGCCTGATTAGAAGATCTTCTGCTAATGCAGACAGGATGATTATGCTTCAAGGAGAGGAAAATAATCAAATTTCTTGTCCTCATCTCAAATTTCATGCTGCTGCTATGGGGTAGGAAAAATAGTAATTTTTTTTTAAATTCTTTTCCTCTATATTCCTCTTGGAATAGTGTAAGCTAAAAAAGAAATAATTTGGGAGCAGAGAAAGCTGAGACCATTTAATTGGGAAAGTCAGTGAGAAGGAAAAGGTTGAAAAACTTATTTGAAGTCCCGCAGGGAGATACTCCCTGAAGCATTTTCACAGCTTCTTAGGCATTTTGGAAAAAATGCTTTTAGATAGAAGGTTACTATGGATCTTTACAAAGACTCATTAAAAACTAAAATCAAACCAGAACTGGGTTATGAAGTTCTATAAAACTCAGGCTGTGCTGTATAACTTACACATGTATCAATGTTTGATTGTAGCACACTGTATTTCATTTAAACATAAAATTATACTATTTGCAGCATACATACAATCAGTACTAATTGCTAGAAAAGCAATATCTTGCAAAACTTAAATGCATAACATAACTATATACTAGAGAAAACTTGATATTTTACTCTTAAAACTGCAGTATACATAAATCTGAAATTAAAATGCATTAATCGTTGAAAAAAATGGCATTTATAAAAAAATATCATCTGAAATTAAATTAAACGAATCGACTAACACGTTATAAGACTAATATAATTTTATTATTATTTTCGTAAATGTAAATTTTACTTCAGCTGATGAAGTGGATACTCCTTGGTTCTTTGCTGTTTTCCTTGATTTCACTGAAATACAGAAATGAAGTGGAGATATGCCTTCACTTAAATTTAACTAAAAATCAAGCATTTTCTGTAATGATGTGTCAGTTTAGCTATAACTGGGTGAATTCAAACACTGAAATATTTGCTGAACCATGCATTGCAGGGGTTACCTTTTATGTAGGATCCCAATTATGAACAATTCAGTAGAAAATTGTGATCTGAAATAGTGACCTACTATTTAAAAGATTTAATCCATTAATGAGCAACTCCAAGTCTTTCAGAATATTGCAATTTTGACATAATTGCGTATGATACAAGGCAGCAGGCTCTACAAAATATAACAAAAAAATCCTTAAAAATTAATATAAGGTAAATATAAGGTCTACCCTATAGATATGAAGGCGGAATCATACATACAAATCTCCTGAAGTCATGCTGGGTCCAGTATTCTGAGGTGTTACTTGTGGCAAATTCTGATTCACAATGTATAGATAGAAAAACAGTCTACCTAGCATAAAAGAATTTTATGGGGGGTGGGGGTGGGGGGGGGTGGAATTTGTCCAGAAGTTCTTGGAACTCCTTGGCTGTTTCTTTTTCTAAGGAAAAAGATCTTGTCTGAACTGAATTATTCTTTTAAAACTAAATATATGTAGAAATATTATCTTGTTATGAAAAGAGGTTTTGCAGAGGAAATTTGTATTAATCTTCTCACTCTGGTACCCACAGAAAAACATCCTCAGTGCCCCTTTTTTTCAGCCAGTGGAGGTGATGATGTAAATTTTCTCATATTCAGTGGCTAAGTGCACAGTTATTTAATACTCTCTTTGTACTCTTTGGATTTCAATAACCTCCAATAATTTTCCTGGCACAGGTACTGCAGAATGGTTATGTCTTTACAGCAGGGTCAATCTATAGTATGGTTCTGCAGTATTTTTAATCTTTGTGTCTGTTTTCTTTAAGGGTAATGTGGCCAATGGCCAATGCAGCGGTATTTGGTAGAAATAAAAAAAAGGTCAGTCTCGATGGTCAGCTTTTGCACACCCTGTTCTTACCATGTGGGGATACGGAACACCAAATATCCAGACTATTTTTATTTACCTTCACCGAGGAGTTTCTAAACTATCAGAATTTTTATTCTGCTTTTTGTATTGTATTTCTGGCTGCCAATTGTCTTGATGCCCTTATTCAAGTATCTTAAGATGCTCTTTCCC
>NW_009944672.1:10107-18576 GCF_000696875.1 Nestor notabilis
ATAGTGATTGGCAGTTTATAACAACATTAATAAATTGATCTAATTGACCAATGATGTGACTATGAGTCATTTTAAAGGAATAGTCCTGGAACATGACAAGAGGATACCATCTAAATCTAAGGTGAACCAAATCTGGGGAGGTGTTTACATTTTTGATAGTCAGATGCTACCATGCAAGTCAAAGAGGTTTGTGAATAGGATTATTTTGATTAACACAGATTATTTTGTCCACTTCATCACTGTGACTTTTCCAAGGAGGAATGATATAATTTTTTTCTAATATGTAAAATAAAAAAATCATAGTATTACAGAAATATGGCATTTACACTTATCTTTTTGAGGAGTCTTGAGGAACAAACATGCAAAAATCTGTAATAAACATCTAAAAAAAAATGAGGGAAGCTTATCAGGGAAAAGTTGTTATGAAGATGTCTGTTTCTGGTTGCAATTTGATTTTTGATATCCATAATTTAACCTGGAAAATATGGAAATACTCTTAACTTCCTTCCAAAATACTTTTCAGGTCAGATTCTGAATAAGAATTTTAGTCTCTGTGGGAAATGTCCATTTATTATAAATTTACAAGAAGGTTATTATTAATGAGTGATGCTGTCAACTTAGATGATGCTTGCTAATTTACCATCTTAATTATTGCTTTATCTACAGAAATTGGACAACTTTTCCTGAAAAAAAAAGGGTTATTATGAGACAATGAATGAAAGTCTGTACCTTATTCTGTATCATAATCCAGAAATATAAAAAAGTGTGAACTTTCTGACTCTCATTTATCTAGTGATAAATTAGGATATAAGAAGCATTTTTCATGTTTCTATTTAATTGAGGACTGACAGGAATAAAATTTTTCAATAATTACAATATTAAAAATAGCACTTTGAATTTAGATTCTGAAGATCAGATTTTCAATGGTTTCAAACCCATCAGTTCCTATGTAAGCACTGAACTAATTATCTGTATTTCCACTTCATTTTATTTATTCATTTTGCTCTATTTTTCTGTAATAGATTTTGTCCATTTGCTACCATTGTCTTACCACTTCTGACAGTCATATAGCATAAGCATATAGTAAGAAGGTCTGATAAATTTATATGTCAATGTAGATAGATGCTCATATGCAATGTATTTACTTAGCATAGGTGAGTGTCCGCTACACTGAACACCCAGGTTTTATTCTAGATGTTACTGCAATTTTATTACTGTAAATACTATGTCAATCCTACATTGTCAAACCAGTATGAAAATGTTTGAGAGACATTTGCAGCCTGCAGGTAACTAAGTATATGAAGGCAATTAAAACCCCAAAATATCCCTTTTCAGAGTTCCCAGCAAATTAAATCAAATTGTCACTTCTATTACATTAACCTACGGTTGACGTTAACTTTCTCTTCCATATGCATAGCATAGAAAAAAATACATTATGCAGAGAAAGGATCTCTTGCAGTTTTGTTTATTTTGCAGCACCGTGGGACATTGTGTCAGACAGGAGAGAAATGATGCACCAGCTGGGTGGACTGCTACACACACATAGAGAATTTCAGAAATCATTACATGTCTTACATTGATCCTAAAATAAGAAAAGAATTGGTACACAAACGAAGCCACACTGGATTGACAGGAGTTCAACTAAGGTTAATATTGAGAAGAGAGTGTTATGTATTATGTATTTGTATGTGCGGAGCCTGAGGTTATTTGAGATATATTTGCTTGCATACATCTTAAATATTGAAAAAACAAGGTATTTTAATACTGGGAGCTCTGGCTGATAACTCGCCATTCATGTCTGATGCACAAAAAGCACATAAGATCATAAGTGGTAAACTATTTATTCTTAACATAGTTAAGGATGAGGTAATTTTAGTACTAAAAGGCAATTCAGGTACTAAAAGAAAAACTGAGATTTCCTAGGATCCTTCTGACTTTCATAGAATCATAGAATAGTTTGGGTTAGAAGGGACCTTCAAAGGTCATCTAGTCCAATCCCCCTTCAACTAGATCATGTTTCCCAGAACCACATCTAGCCTGGTCTTGGATGTCTCCAGGGATGACACATCTACCACATGTCTGAGTAACCTGTGCCAGTATTTTCCTTTTTTCTAGTCTTAAAAGCGAGTGGAAAAAATATGTATAACATGTAATGATATGAACTAACTTCTGCCTTCATTTTTCTATGAAAAAATACAAATGGTCCATCTTTACAGCATGCTGAGAGCAGTATCTAGCTCAAGCCCAGGCATTGCCTGGGACAGGCATGGGCTCACAAAATCATAGAATCGCTTTCTTCCAAGAAGACCCCTAAGGTTGCCTCATCCACCCCCCTGCTCAGAGCAGGACCAATTAGTGTGGTCTAAGGACTTGCGAGTGAGCATGTCAACAACTTAGCAGCTCAAACAGTTGCAACACAGCATTTGTGTCTATTCCCTCACCCTGCTTATTGGATTTATAGTTCATAGTCCCATGGGAAATGTTCTGGCAGGACTTGGCACATACCACTATAACTTGAGATGTTAATACAAATGTCATCCATATTATGGAGCTAAAGATCTGTTTCCAGACAAACCAGCCAGCAGTTTTCAAGAGTGCTAATTTCAGAAGCACTATATATCCACTCTATCTCTCTATTCACTCACTCTAATAGGCACTCTATCTTCTGATAGAAAAACTGTAGATCTGGGCTTCTATCCCTTAGCTGAGGCAGTCAGAACTTATAGCAGCAGGAGCAGATATGATCTCCAGAAATTTATTAACAATTATTTCTGGTCTGAAGTCATTATTTGATAATGACTTCAATTAAAACTTGTAAAATGAGAACTGAGTAATACTCTCGAGATATTTTGTAGACTCTAAGGCACTCCTGTTATGTTGTAGCCAGCAGACAGCTTAAAATTGATATCCTCTGATTTATTGCAGAGTGACATATAAAGCTAAAATAGCTTAATAATATGTCAGTAACATCAACTCTCCCAATTACATCTCAAAGGTGCATGAAGAATGAATAAACTAGAAATCTCATTCCACTTTCCAAAGATAAATAAAATGTCTAGTTTATTAAAGGTATGTCAAAATAGAGGTATTATTCTGTGGCCTGAACATAGGCAACAGGCTAACATTTCCTGAGTTTTAATCATGGTCAGATAATGGATCTGAGAAAAGGCCACAATAATCTATGCAGAAAATAACAAACATACCTAATGGTTACTTGAGGTCCCTTTGAGAATCACTTGTCAAAAACTGACTTGGTATACGTCAAAGACCAAATCCTAGTGTAAGTAGCATGATAACTGCATGGTAACTTGAGGCAAAGGTGCATAGAAGCTTTTAAGACAGAAAATAAGTAATTTTACTTGTAACTAAACTGTGAAGTTGCAAAAAGGTTCTTTTGTCTTCACATTTTCCTGCCATGGGAGGATTTTCTTAGCGCAATTGTGTACTTCTATATAAAATCCTCAATACTAGCCCTTGAAAATATACTCCTCTCACAGAGACTTTTCATTTGCTCTTTACATTCTTCCTTCTGCAGACCACAGGCCTTTACCAGTTCAGCTCCAGTTAATCTGCAATTTTGTTAGAGAATAGAAACTGTGTCTACATCACATATAGAATAAGAATGTCCTCTGTTTTCTTACTTGGAGCCAACCCAAATAATGTAGGCTCACCATATTCCTCCTACAACTTCAGAACAATTACTCATTCCTTAGTCAATTTCAGGCTTTGCTACTAGAGTTTATGTCTTCTGCTGATTAAATGTGATGCTCCTTTACATCAATGTTTAGTTAGACAACTTTGAACTTATCAACATAATGTATTTTTCCACAAAGGATTTATGTAGTAAAGTAAGACAAATCCATCTGTTCTGACTTTAAAACCTTATCTGACAGCACTAAGCTCAGCCTCATCAAGCTGCATAGTCCAATGTGAGATATTAAGAGGATAAATGACAGATATACTTGTTATGTCAAATGGATCAACAGGGCATTAATATTTTATTTCATTTCTGCTTGTTTCTTTGCTGCAAAATAAATCTATGTAACATTTAAAGACATCAACCAATACTTAACCACTTAGTATTTAATATCAACTCTGAGAATATTCAGTTTCAAAATAATTTATTGTAAAGTGAAATTAATTATTCTTTGGACAGTTATAATTTATGTACTAAGTTTATCCTTCTCATTTTCATCCACAAAATATAAATGTGAAATTCACAAACATTAATAAATATGAGCATTCTTCTATTATTTGTAAAGTCAAAAATTTATTACAAAAGAATATTTACTTCAAGTTAAAATATTCAGTATGATCTTACTATGCTTGCAATTATTATGTGGTGCATGGTAGTAGTGGATGTAAAGTATTGTCGTACAAGAAAATTGAAATACATCATGAAAGAGCAGATAGCTAATAGCATTAGAACTTTTAGAAGCAATATTAGCATGTAAATATATTTATATAAGTAACCTGACTGCAGAGCAAAATTTTATTCATTTAACCAGTACATTTGATGAAAAACTGCAAAAGTCCTAGAAACCTAGAGTTCACTGGTTTCCTAATCACCTGCTCATTCTACTGATCTAATAAATTATACTTCCTGATACTGAATTTAATCTAGCTTCATGACTGTATTATTCACTGTCCTTGTCTAATGTCTAGATTAATGTTTAGGATCTTTACCTGACCTGATCTACCTATGACAAAATTCTGTTTCCTGAAGCCGAGCTGAGCTTAGAATCTTTTCTCTAAGTCCTTGGCAAATCCTCAAAAGTGAAAATGGAAAGGCATTAATATTATAATGGATAAGAATCCCTTAACGGATTTAAATGGCATCTATATGTCTTCTCAACTACTTCTGAACGGCTCAAACTTCTAAGCTCCTACTCAAACAGAAGCACAAACTTCTAAATACCAATTAGCATAAACTTAAATACCAATTTCTGTGGATGTGCAAGAGCCTGTCCATATGTACAGTGTCCAAAATGAAGCTAGGCGTCTCAAGGCTTGGCATCTCTGGGCAACACAGCATCCTGAGTTCATCTGTAGCAGTCATTTTTCTCCTTCTTAGTAGCTGGTGCAGTGCTGTGTTTTTGACTTTAGTCTGAGAACAACGCTGATAACACCAGTGTTTTAGTTGTTGCTAAGTAATATTTACTCTGACCAAGGACTTTCTCAGTCTCATGCTCTGCCAGGGAGGAGGGGAAGCCGGGAGGAAGCAGAGACAGGACACCTGACCCAAACTGGCCAAAGGGGTATTCCATACCACAGCATATCATGCCCAGTATATAAACTGGGGGGAGTTACCCGGAAGGGGCAGATCGCTGCTCGGGTCGGGCTGGGTATCGGTCAGCGGGTGGTGAGCAATTGTATCCTCTCCCCTTTTTATTTCCCTTATCATTCTTATTGGTGGTAGCAGTAGTGGTTTTGTATTATGCCTTAGTTACTGGAGTGCTGTTATCTCAACCCGTGGGAGTTGCATTCTTTCAATTCTCCTCCCCATCCCTCCAGGAGTGGGGGGGAAGAAGAGAGGGGAGTGAGCGAGCGGCTGCTTGGTTCTGAGTTACTGGCTGGGCTTAAACCATGACACACAGTCTGTATGGCTATCTTGAGCTTAAGCATTTGCTTTCCACCTGATACCACCATAAGCTACATTCAGAGTCTGAAATAAGTCCCAGAGGAATTTTTTTTTAATGTATTAGTCAATCATAGAAGATAAAAAATCTTCAATACTAACACTTGCTTTCAAAACAGTGAAAGGTTAGCCAAAAGGAACTTTAAAAGGGAAGAATTCATATACAAATTTCTGCTATGGTTGACATAAAATGAAGATTTAAAACCAAGTGTATGCATTCTCAGATGGCATGCATTGAGTTAATGTCATGGGGATAGCAACTGAAAACAATGCAATTGGAAGGTACCTAATCCTTGCTAACCCTGAATTTCCACCCTCCTCCTCAGCACTCTCAATCTGTTAAATCAGTATTTGGATGTTTATTTCTATAGCTCCTATTTGTCTAGTTTCCCAATATGTTGTGTTGATGACTTAACTACAACTTATCATTGTGTATTGAACTATCAGAAAGACGCTTGGGAGTGAGAGATTGCACCGTTCAAATCACAGCTCTTAAGTAATTTTACAACCTAGCTCTTAACCTCTCTGTGCTTAAGTTCCCCATCTGTAAAACTGGTAACTGTATTTGCTATCTCATGGGAGGGATGGGGGAGTGTTTAGTATCAGCACATAAAAATTGCAAAGGTACTGTGGTTAAGTACCAGACACAGCTATAGGTGAAGAAATTCCAAAGACAAATGTTCTACACGAAGGAAAATGAAACATGGGCAGTCAGATTTAAGAAACAATGTAGATTTAGGAAATGGCACTGAAATTAGTACTTTTTAGATCTCTTTTCCATGAAAGCAAACTCCTAGGAGAAATCAAATTTGCGTTCAAACAAAAACATGTCTTTCCTGAATCTCAGCAATCAGTATGTCCAATCTTTTAGCATTCTACTGTCAGAAAATTTGATATCCAGTTCCCTATTGCTCTGGATCTTGTTATGGAATGGCTCTATTGCAGTAAGGGTGAGAGGAAAAATATTTTCTTCTATCTATCTCCCCTGCTGATAGCTTTCCCAGATTTATAAAACATTTCAATATTGATTGAAAAAAATACATATCACAAAACACTAATCTTAATAATTTACTTTATAAAGACTAGACAAGAAAAAACATTAGATTCTCCCTCCTTTTGCTCAGTAACAACTCCAGCAGAGCTCTGTTCCAAATGAAGTGGCAATGCTGCTTACTGGAAATGGCTATTTATTGACATATTTTGAAATATCCCTTGTCACATCTGAGAACTTCTCTAAAAGATGATCAACACTTATTGCCCCATGACCAAACTGGTTTATCTCTCACTAAGCAAGCCAGCCAGTTTGGAATTCACTTTTCTTATTAAATTGAGCTATTAGGTATATGGCTCATAAAAATCTCAATTTTTCTGTGAAAATGAATTAATAAGAATTTTGGAAATCACTGTTGCCAATAGCACTTCAGATAATAACCAAAATGGATTAACCAATGAAGTGGAAAAACACCATGGAGATAAAGTAATCCACACACAGAAGAGATGACATCGTATTTAGGTCTATGAGCCTTAAACAAGGCAATCAAGCAAAAAATTTCACAGACGTCTAAATTTGTGATGTAACAAATGAACTAACTGATGTCAGCATTTTAAACACACTGAATAGCTCTTAAGGGTAATGCCTGAAGAAGTGTCAGTGCTAAAGTACATTTATTACCTCACTGGGGAGATATAGATTCACTCAGTTACCCTTTGATTTTTGAGCTCAATAGCTTTTACAGAAGCACAGACATTATATAGATTATATATTTTAATGGTTTCACCTTGATGAGATTAAATAGCTCTTGTCAGGATGTGCATTTCAGCTGTTTGACCTACCACTCAATTACAAACCAAGAAATTAATAGCCAACAAGAATAAGAAATTGACTATAATGAAAATATCAGAAACTAAATTCGTTTTATTTTTTCTAGTGATTATATTTGTTTGACTATTATACTTACAGTAACTAGAAGGAAACCCAGGAATCAATTATTTTTTTTTTGTGCCATGAACTGTTGGCACAATTTACTCTCAGTTCTTCCACTGAGACAACACTATGTTTGTTTATTTGAAAGTTATGTCAAATATTTTTTTTATACATTTAAAGCGCTAATCTAATTTTCTAAAACTGGCTCCACCTAGAAATATACAAGAAAGGCAATGAAAGATGAAATTGCTAAAATTTGATAATTACAGTTATTAAAAGGTAAAGGATTCAAGCAGGACATTTTGCTTTTTGGGTCAGAAAATCACTTGAATGAGGACTGGTACTAACAAATGAGTAAACCTGGTTAATTTGAAGTGAATGAGAAAAACTAAAGGAAATTATAAATCTCTTAATTGGAAGAACTTTCATATTTCAAAAATACAATTCTCACCATAGAACAAAACAGGATACTTGCCAGTGATTCAAAAGATGCAGGTTCAAGATTACATAGATCATGGATCAAGGTAAAGACTGAGATTACTTAATTACTGTCATGGGCAGAAGAGGCTTGACATGGGGAAAATAAGTTTAATATTTTGTTAATCAAAATCCATTTGAATAATGAGAAACAAAGATCTAAACTAAAACAACAGGTTACTCCCACCATCACCCTTTTTCTGGGCTCAACTTCAGTCTTTCATTCCTAATTTCTCTACCCCCACCCCAGGCAACACAGCAGGGATGGGGAAAGGTGTCTATAACAGTTCCACTCCACCATTCTTTCCTTCTCACACTTTTCCCCTGCGCCAGCATGGGTCCTCCCCTTGGGCTGCAGTTCTTCAGGATAAACTTGCGAAAGGTGGGTTGGATCTGTCTGGAACCATAGAATCATAGAATAGTTAGGGTT